>NC_079492.1:125536435-125839466 GCF_020520425.1 Spinacia oleracea
CTTCATTAATTTTTTTCCTTGCACGCACCCACCTACATTTTTCACATTCCTCTTAATTTATCCATACTTTATTATATTCAACAAAATTTTCTATTTTTATCTTAATACTTAACCGTAAAAAATCTTTATGAAATGAAGGTAGTACATGGTTATTCGAATAAAAATCCACTTTTGCGCGTTAAATTAGCGACTTTCTTTCTTAACAATTCTATGATTTGAAATTTGTTAGGAAGATTTGCTGGACGATGGAACACATATAGTGTATGTAGTACTTCGTACGTATATATATAAGGTTTTTCTTTTGACTTTCCTGTCTTTCCCTATGCCCTATATGTCTCTCCAACCCATTTGAGGTGCCTAAGGGATTCATTGAATCTTCTAAACAAGAAATTAACGGCCCGTTTGGTAGCCGGTCATAAATGGTGTTAATGGGAATGAATTTGTATATAAATTTGTGAGGAAAATCAATATTTATTCCCATGGTAATGCTAGTTCACTCAAAATTATGTCTTTTTCTTTATAAATTTCCATTACCACCCATTACCATTTGGGGAGTGGTATTAGGTGGGAATGCAAATTTATGAAGAAAAAACACCAAGTTTGAGACCAAATTTCATCACCATGGACATCATGATGCAATTTTCTTGCCAAATTACACTTAGATTTATTCCCATTCCCACCATTTATTACCGGCTACCAAATGTTCTTGTTCAATTATGAAATTTAGCTTTGTAGATTAAATTACTATAAGAATGAAAAGATGAGGATATAGTCACTACACCCTGATAGAAATAGAAATCTGTTAAGATTTAATCTAAATTTGATGTATATTAGTGTTACTAATTCTATTAGGATTAGGAAAATAATTCTATTGTACAATATATATATTCTAGTATTAGAGTCCTAGTAGTATATTGGAGTAGTTCCTAATGTACGTTTGTATAGAATTAGTATAGTAGTAGTACTAATTCTATTAGGATTATGGAAGTAATTCTATTGTACAATATATTCTAGTATTAGAGTCCTAGTAGTATATTACTTCCTAATGTACGTTTGTATAGAATTAGGAAATCAGACTTGTACTATATATATATATATATATATATATGTACTGGGGTTAATTAATGAGAAAGCTAATGAGTTGAGATTTAGTCCGTATTATTTCATAATACAATATCTAATATGGTGAAGGACGTGCATGGTAGAAGAAGGTGTGAAAGAAACAACAAGATTGAGCGTCGAGATGATGAGAGAGAGAAGAAACAAAGACAAGAGCAGATAAAAGATGAAACAGAAAGCAACCTTATAAATCTCCGAAGAAGTATATATTTAACAATTATGTCCAGTGTAGATTTTGAAGAAGCTGGCCACAAATTGCTGAAAATAAAAGTTGAGGCTGGGCAAGAGATGGAGTTGAATATAATGTTATTGGAGTGCTGCAGCCAAGAGAGGACATATCTGAGATATTATGGTCTGTTAGGCCAAAGGTTTTGTATGGTCAACACAGTATATCAGAAGAATTTTGACAAGTGCTTTGTTGAGCAGTACTCCATGGTACATCGACTTGAGACAAACAAGCTTCAAAATGTTGCCAAGTTTTTTGGTCACTTGCTGGCCACTGATGCTCTCTCTTGGCACTTGTTAGCTTACATACGTTTGACAGAGGAGGACACGACTTCTTCATCACGTATATTCATCAAATTCCTTTTCCAGGAATTGTCCGAGCACCTTGGTATTCGGTTGCTGATTCAACGACTGAATGAGCCCGCAATGCAGGACTCCTTGGATTCAATATTTCCCAAAGATAATCTTAGAAACACACGGTTTGCTATCAATTTCTTTACGTCCATAGGGCTTGGAGGAATAACTGAGAACCTCAGGGAGTACCTTAAGAACATGCCACCAATGATAATGCAACAACAGAAGCCAGAGTCAGAAGATGATTCAAGTTCGTCAAGCTCTGATGATGATAGGCGCCGGCGCATGAAAAGGAAGAACGATGATAGCAGTAGTGGTAGACATAGGAAACGCAGGAAGGCTGATTAGGAAACACACTGAAACCTCTTGTTCCTAGTACTGTCTTGCGTTGGAGAATTGAAACAACTCACAATTTTACTAGTGTAGCTCACAATTTTATTCAAGGTTTTGCACTTTTGTAATTACATGCTTCATTTTTTCTCATTAAGTTTTTGTCAAATATATTTTCAGATACTTGGGTGCACCTTAAACATATTGGTAGATCACAAGTAACTAACAGGAAATTTTGCACCTTCAAATTAATTACACAAAATTTCTAGTACTACAGAGTTCCTAATACCCATAATTAGCATTCAAATATAAATATAAATATAAATACGCGGTAATGTAACACAGCTAAACCAATACTATTTATAGAAAATTTTCACAAATGTTTGCTTTGATATAGTAAAACGATAAACAGACAAATTAAGAAATACAGTTTCCTTGATTGAATTTCCAAAGAATAATTTTATTTTAAAAATGGCATTTTCATGCCGTAACAAACCATTATTGTTCATGTTGGTTGTGCTACTTATGTCCATGTTCATCTCCCTTTCAACTTCATACGACCCGAAATCACCACCCGCATCCATTAAAGAAGTTTGCAACCGATGTGGACCGCAAACATATGACTATTGCATAGCAGTATTCAACACCGGATCATCCGTTGATGGAATAGACATGCGGTTTCTTTCATATTACACCCGAGATTTTGCTGAAAACAACGTGACAAAAGCCTTAATTAGGATAAACTCAACCCTGATTCCAAGTCAACCCGACCCGTATATCCAAGAGGTTCTCCGTGTGTGCAAGGATGCGTTTAGTAGATTGAAAGATGAGCTCGATAACCGGGTTAGGAAGATGATTGTGGAAAGAGGTACGTTTGAAGAGGCTAAGGTTTTGGTTAATTATGGAATAGGGTTAATGAATAGTTGTAGAGAGGTTTGTAATGCTAAACCTAGTGTTGTATGTCTTTTGGACAAAAATATTAGGGATACTAATGGTGTTTTAAGACTCCTTGCTATTGTGCTTCAGCTTTTGACACAAGGGGTTATGTGATCAAATCTTTATTTAATTAATTACTTTAGGAATTAATAAATTAAAGTGTAGGAATCGATGAAAATACATTTGGATGATGTTTGTTTCATTTCTACAAGGGATGAAAAACGTATTATTCCCTCCCATTTAAAATTAAAAGTCATGTTGATTGCGCTATTTGAAGTAATAATGTGACAACTAAATCAGATGAAGGAATAATAAATGTAAAAACGAGGATTGAGGGAAAGGGGAAAACACTTTTGTATGACACAAATTAGAAGGTACACTATTTTTCTTCATTTAATATTAAAAGTCATGTTGGTTGCGCTAGTTAAAGTAGTAATGTGGCAACTAACTCAGGAGTCAGGACAAAGGAAGAATAAAAGTAAAAGCAAGGAATGAGGGAAAGGGAAAGGAAAAGGGAAAACACTAGCTTTTGTATGAGGTATGAATGGATAAAAGTATAAATTTTAGGCAAATTTGCCAAAAAGGACCTTTTATAACCCGAATTTTGCGAGAAATGACCTTATATAATTTTTTTGTGAAATCACACCTTAATGTAATTTTTTTTTGTTTTGCGAAAGACAACCTAAAGGAAGTTTTCGGCATTGACTGAGTTTTTCCGGTCATTGACTTGCACGTGTGGTTTAAGTTTGGCTAAAGACACTTATTTCCCGAGTCTTGAATTTAAACTTGATTTTTTTTTCTATATTTTTTTTCAACCTTAGGTTTTAAAGCTTAGAATTTTGGAGGAAAATTGGGTGTATATAGTTAGCAAAATAAAGTCACACGTGCTTTTCATGTGCAAGTCAATGGCCGGAAAATTTCAGTCAATTGTCTTTCGCAAAAAAAAAAATTACATTAAGGTATGTTTTCACAAAAAAAAATTTACATTAAGGTGTGTTTTCACAAAAAAAAGTTATATAAGGTCCTTTCTTGCAAAATTTGGGTTATAAAAGGTCAATTTTGGCAAATTTGCCTAAATTTTATTATTGTATTGTTCAGATTTGAAAGAGTTGCGGGAGAAAATGTAATTAATTATTCAAAGGAACCAAGGTCGTTGTTGATATTTTTGGGGCATGGGACGAGTCTTTGATGAAGGCCTGAAGGGTCCCTTATACATAGTGAGATCTCTGAAATTTTGATATTCGATGGATATAAACAAAATACTACTAGTACTCCTAGTTAAAGATGGTTGTGGGCCGGGCCGACCCGAATCCCGGACCGGCCCGTCACGCACACGAAGTCGTGGGCCGTGGGTCGGGCCTGGGCCTTAATTTTTTGGAAAAAGCACGACAAGGCACGGCACGACAAAGCACGCTAAATTTAGTAAAATTAGTCTTAGGCACGACGGACCGGCCCGGCCCGGCATGAAAGCCCGTGGGCTTGGGCCGGACCTGGGTCTTTTTTTTTAACTTTTTGGCCCGGCAAGGCACAACACGAAACAACGTGGGCCTGGCGTGGCCTGGCCCGGTTAGGCCCAGGGCCCGTAGGCTCGACCCCAAGCCCGGCCTGACCCGGACTACAACCATCTTTACTCCTAGTAGTATACATATATCAACTTTCAAATAAGAGAAAAAAGTCAGCTTGGGGATCATGAAAATATTTATCCCTTTTATCAACCGAGCTACCAAAATTTTCATGTAACATTTCAGTTTATATTTTGTAGATATCTTATACGTAGTAGTAATTTAAACTGAAATTCGGGTTCCTTGTCATTTGGGGGACAGTGCGGTGGCCTAGGGGCGGACCTATATGTCTCTGGAGGGGTCCAAAGGGACCCCCATTATTTGAAAAAATGTCTGTTAAATTGATACTGAGTTAATTAATTGCACTTGAATATTTAATACAGTATATTATTAATTAACTTGTAATGTGGATAGTGAAATGTACTTGTAGCTAAGTGGTTTCTTGATTATTATGCTTCATAGGTCATCTGGGTTCAAATCCTAGAAAGAGAGAGATGTAAATATATTTTTTTTCTTCCACTTTTTGCCTTTTACTTGTCCTTCTATTGATCCTCTAAATTCTTCATATACTTTTTTACCCTTTTGTTGGTCGTTTTTTCTTCTATCATTTTTCTTCTTTCATTTATTTTTGTTTAGGCAAATTTGTCAAAAACTACCCTATAAAATCTTGTTTTTGTCAAAAACTACCTTATAAAAAAATGTTGTTACTAACTACCTTATAAAAACATATTGTTGTAAAATACTACCATTCGCCGGAAACTATGAACGTTGACCGACACTCCGGCGTTGGCTTTGTCACGTGTATTTCACGTGACATTTAACTACAAAATTCCAACCCTTTGTCGCCCTTACTGTTTCCCTTATTTCATTTTCTCTTTACTTCCTCCCCCATTAACTTTCTGAGTTACTCACCATCAACCAAGGAATTGAAGAAGCTAATCAATGGAAAATATTTTCAAGGATAAATCCATATTTTTCAATTAAGCAAGAAAACAAAAATTCATATTCAGATATTAAAATTACCAAACCCACTCTTTAGACTAATCCAACAATCATTTTCATAAGCAATTAACTAAATACTAAGGTATTAATTAACTAACAATCCCTTTACCCACAATCGATCCCCATAGTAAGATAGTAATTAACTAACCAAACCTTTACCCACTAAACCTAAACGCAAATTCACAATTGAATAACTAAATTAATTAACTAGAAAAGGAATTGTACATGCGTATTAAATTAAGCACCAGGTTCCCCTCAAAAAAAATTAAGCACCAGGTGATCCCCTAACCACCTCCACACTTAGTCTTCGAGAATCTTTCTCCATTGAAAGCAAAGAAAATGATAATTTTTTGTAAGCAAACAATATTATTATTATACTGAAAGGGAAAGAAATTAAGCAATGCAAACTTACAAATTGGAGGAAGTTTAAATCTCCATTAATGAGCTTCTTCCATTTCTTGGCCGGTGAGTAACCCAGAAAGTTAATGGGGGAGGAAGTTAAGAGAAAACGGAATAAGAGAAATAAGGGGAACAAAGGGTTGAAATTGGGTAGTTAAATGTCACGTGATGTGCACATGATAAAGTCAACGCCGGGGTGTCGGTCAACGTTAGTTTCCGGCGAATGGTAGTATTTTACAACAATATGTTTTTATAAGGTAGTTAATAACAACATTTTTTTATAAGGTAGTTTTTGACAAAAACAAGATTTTATAAGGTAGTTTTTGACAAATTTGCCTTTTTTTTACTTTTTTTTTATTTATATGATTCATGATTTTGCTTTTACAAAAATACAAAATATTAGTAGTGTTACTTTTTTCTTCAAAATAATTTTGTAATTGGCATAGTATATATAAGTAATTTATTTTATACTATATTTTTATATATTTGTAGTTGCATGTTTTTTGAACTTTTAAGAGGCCTAATTATATAATAGCCTAATGCCCCATACATTGAAAATGATATTCATATTTTTTTGTTAGTGTCTTTTTGTGCAACTTTTTCAACGACAATTGTAATAAAAAAATCTACTTCAAAGTATGAAATCTTGTTGTTGTATACACTCTTTTTTTTCCCATTTTATTTGAAATCCGCCAAGTTAACCCTGTAATTTGGATTAGGTGTTGATTTTTATTATTATGAAACTCAAAAATTAAAGTTCCTAAATCTTCCAAATATTTTATTATAGAGTTTATAATATTTTAACTACTTAACTTTCATCTTTAATCCCTAAAATGAGCATATACGAGAATTATAAAGCAAATTATAAATTGTTTTGGACCCCCATTTGTAAATTCCTGGATCCGCCCCTGCGTTGGCCCCTCATTTCATTCCTCAGATAGGAAAAATGGTAAGCATAAAGGAAGTGAGGGAGTATGATGGGTGATAATCGATATCCATTATCTTTTTTTTTTTTTTGACATAAGCTTATACAAACAACTAAGGAAAATTACAAAAGGAAAAAACTGAAGTTGAAGCTGCCTTTGCCAGCATGTGGGCCTGGACAACCCTTGACCTATCCACCTTGTTGATGCAACACCAGAGAAAAGTATTTCCGATTTTTTAAATTTCGGCGAGTGTCCAGATGAGTTGAATGTCCATAACCTCTAACGAGCGTAGAAGTTCAACTAGGCGGTACAGTCCGAGAAAATTGTAATCCTCCTAAGCCCAGCTTGAGAAGCCCAGCGCAAACTTATGAGACACGCTAACACCTCAGTGTGGAGTGCAGAAGTTGCCGTGCCAGGTTGCGCTCCGCCTACAATTCGATCACTAGAAACCTGTTGCCTATCCAAACACCAACCTATACTTGAATTCTTTGTGTTCTTGAACCAGGAACCATCGACCACAATAATAGAAATTGGATCTTGAGTTTCGATACCAGCCAAAATTACTCTAGTGAGCCCCGGTGGGTAGGTAGGCCAGATATTCCACCTCTAGTAAGTGAATATGCACATCAAATTTATGTATTTAAGGAGAAAGCTTCTTCTGATACAAAGTCTTTTACACTTAAATATTTTGATTGAATGTATTGTTAGGTTATGATACATATGACAATACATAAATCATGCGGAAACAACCATTAAGCCAGGAATACATATTATTTACACATAATCATATAGCATAATTTAGATGCATACTCTTTGTTGCGTGCCTTCCCTAGCTGCGCCCGAACCGAACAAGAACAAGTCTTTAGGACTCCAAGTGTCGTCCCTCCGTAGATAGTCCACAGCACGTCCGGGTCCGCCTTAAGATTGACCAACTAGAATCGCCCTTAAGGTACTAGAATTTTCGGCACTATTGAGCAAGGAATGTGGCTGAATTTTTCTCTTAAAACTCACTTTGAATACTTGAATTAATCTCTGAAAATATGTGACCCTAGGCACGTATTTATAGAGTTATGGAAAGGGAATTGGAATCCTAGTAGGATACGAATTAATTAAACTTAGAACCCTATAAGAACTCTAATTAATTAATTTATCCTTTTAGGAATAGGAATTTAATCATATACTAATTCTAATAGTTTTAGGAATCGTGCATGAACACAAACTCACACACACACACGGCAGCCACGAGGGCCGCCCATGCGTGCGAGCAGCAGCCCACGCAGCGAGGCCCATGGCCTTAGGCGCGCGCTGGGCCTGCCTTGCGGTGGGCCTAGGCGCTGCCTTGGCTGGGCGCGCGTTTGGCTTGCTGGGCGATGGCCCGACTTCGTGCTGGGCCTTCGTCCGGCAGGCCTCGTCCGATGCTAATTCGTACGATACGCTTCCGATTAAATTCCCGGTTCCGGAATTCATTTCCGATACGAACAATATTTAATATTTCCGATTCCGGAATCAATTTCCGTTTCGAACAAATATTTAATATTTCCGTTTCCGGAATTATTTTCCGATTCCGATAATATTTCCGATTCTGACAATATTTCCGTTTCCGGCAATATTTCCGATTCTGGTAATATTTCCATTTCCGATAATATTTTCCGATACGTACCATGTTTCCGTTTCCGGCAACATCTACGACTTGGATAATATTTATATTTCCGATACGATCCATATTTCCGTTTCCAGCAATATCATCGTTTCCGGAGTATTCATTTCTTGCCTGTGACGATCTCAGCTCCCACTGAAACCAAGATCCGTCGATTCCGAATATCCATAGATGGAGTATTTAATGCCATTAAATACTTGATCCGTTTACGTACTATTTGTGTGACCCTACGGGTTCAGTCAAGAGTAAGCTGTGGATTAATATCATTAATTCCACTTGAACTGAAGCGGCCTCTAGCTAGGCATTCAGCTCACTTGATCTCACTGAATTATTAACTTGTTAATTAATACTGAACCGCATTTATTAGACTTAAAATTGAATGCATACTTGGACCAAGGGCATTATTTCCTTCAGTCTCCCACTTGTCCTTAGGGACAAGTGTGCATTTCCTAATTCCTTTGTCTCTCGATGCTTGCTCTTGAACATAAGGTAAGAGTTGTCATCCTTATTATGTCCAGAGGTGTTCCTCGGTTTCAGAGTTCAACTGATCAAATAAACAGATAATCATAGCCTATGATTCATCCGAGCACGGCCATGCATTTCACAGTTTCTAGCTCTCCGAGTGGCCTTGTACAACTTTTAAGCATCTCATCCCGATTTATGGGAGGACAATCCCAATCTTGTGATCTTGAGATTAGACTTCGTTTGATAGGTGATTACCTGAGCGTTGCCTTTATAGCCTCCTTTTACGGTGCGACGGTTGGTCAACGTCAAAGCAACCAGTTCTCAAACAAGTAATCTCAAATCACTCAGGTATTGAGGATTTAGTGTCTAATAATTTTAATGAAATTTACTTATGACAGATTTTCATCTCTTACAGTAAAGTTTCATAGGTCTTGTCCGATACTAGTCTTCCCAAAGTAAGTATCTATGCAAATGATTATGACATTGCCATGTCCACATAGTTCAAGAAACAGAACTACTAGTCATCTTGCATTCTAGTCGTCTAACATTTTCTATGCGTCCAATTTTATAGAAAACTCCGACTAGGGACCATTTTCAACCTTTGACATTCAAGTTCACTTGATAGACATTTCTTAGTCACAGGACTGGTCCTGACAGTCTATCTTGAATATATCGTCAAATTTGAAGGGACTCATCATTTAATACTAAACCAAGATTAAATGGAATATGAAAATACATTTCATATATGATAAATGTTCAACCCCAATGTTTTATAACCATGGGCCTCAAACCCATCTTCTAAAACAATTCATGGAATTCAAAGCTATGCTTGATTTCCAGTGCTACAACGTGAGTGTTGCTTCTCACTTGTTGCATAGGTTTAGTTATCATGCTTTGCCAATCTTAATATCCTTTTCATCGAATGTTCTTCGAGATATGATGATAAGATCTTTTCGAGTTTGTTTATTATGTGATCTAGTCTTTCTTACTTCGATGGTGGTTTTACTCATTTTGCAATGAAGAACCATCAAGTTAGCAGACGTTTTTCTTGCTTCAAGAGTGGTTCTACGCATTTTTCAATGAAGAACCATCAAGCCAGCAGATAGGTGATCTACCCAAGTTCAGTGAAGAACTTTAAACAACCCTGTTTTATTGCTTCTTAGGCAATAATTACTTTTACTTCAACTGTTTAGGTTGCTAGTGATGCTTTGTTTGGATTTGCTTATCCAAGCAGTTCATAGATATGTGGAAGACTTTCCAGCTGTATCTTAGAACATAGATATTAATATTTTAATTTCCCACGCAACAACTCATGGTCTCCAACCCATGTTGCCATTTTCAAAACACGATGCTCTATAGCTCGTCCTTATCAATGGTTAACTCCAAAGGGTCTTGCTTGATCCTTTGCCAGTGTTTATGCGTGTAGCATCAATATTTAGCATATCTTTATTTCCTTGAATCAAGAACTATTCCTATGTACCTTTTCAAGTACCATAAGTATTCTTGATCTCAATCTAGTTGATCTTTACTTAGATCAATAGAGATTGGTATATGTTCGTCATGGCTAAAGTCATACGATACGTTTTTGGCGATCCTCATATTATATCATACATGATAAATTCTTATGCGGAATAATTCCCAATTAATTCTATTCATGTAACTTTAGCTTATCTAGTTTCAGTAGATACTAAATTCAGCTAAATTCTTTGACATATAATATAGGTTAAGAATCTTATTTAGATCCTTTGATGTTTAACTTAGTAAATGCTTATACATAGTTCAAACATCCTTTACTTAGATTTATTCACATGGGTCGAATATCTCCAATGGAGACTTTCGTGTTTGATTTAGTAAATACCATTACTTAATCCAAAACAATATCATAAGATCTTTGTAAATAGATCTTAATACCCAGTATGTACTAAGTTTCGCCATGGTCCATCATTGATGAATAATTTCAAATCTAAGTCATTAGCATTTGAATGTTGTTTCACAATAGAGAGATATGTGTGTAATACACATAGGACCAATTAAGTTTTAAGTACTCCCACTAAACTTCTTATATATCTATAAGAATCATGTATATTTTATGAAACTAAAATGCTTATTAGCTTCACTTAAAATACAGTTTCAATTCCCAATTGCTTGCTTAAATCTGTACTTAGATTTTATAAGCTAGCTTTCCTTTTCAAGCATTTATTTGGATCCACAAATTCTATGACATACCATGTACATATTATATTCCAACATTTGATTGAGGAATACGTTTTGTCATCCAATTGCCATATGTACCAATATGCAATCATTGCTTGAATTATAGACTTAAGCATTACGATTTTGCATGAGGTTTCAACACAATCCATGCCATGAATTTGCTTTTAACCTTTAGCAACTAATCTAGCTTTGTGTGTGAACACAATTCCATGTTTGATGGTTTTTATCCTTAAAACAAACTTGCAACCAATAGGTGTGAAACTATTCTTGCAAATCAACAAAATTTCAATTTTGTCATCAAAACATTGAGTATGTTTTATGGCCTTTAACCAGTTAAACATATAGTCTATATATGGCCTCTAACCATTTTAGGGAATCTGGGTTTCGTCATAGCTTTCTTACAAGTCACTTCTTTTAGTTTGACTGCAAGTTGTAGGTTTCTTTACTATCTAATAGAAGAATTGCATAGTTTCAGTGACTTGAATTCTATGCCTACTTGGGTATAGAACATCAAACAATAGAATATCAATAGCCACTTGAAAGTCCTTTGAATATTCTGTTCTCCTTGAAGCACTTGTAAAGTCTTCTAAGAGATATCTATTCTTTAAAAGCCACTTCTAAAGTCCTTAAAGAATACGTGTTCGGATTTTCTAAAGAACTTCGAAAAGCCTCCGGAATGTCCGTCTATGTTTGTTGTTCGCCTCGAAGACTTTCGAGGTCTATTTTCTCCCACTTGTCATTTTGGAAACGAATCTCCAAAAGGACATCATTTCGAGCAAACAAACATTATGTTCTCAAAAATTCGTGGTAGAAACAATACCCTTGTGTCTCATTTGAATAAATCACAATGAAACATATATCTATACTTGGGCCTTAGTTTGTCGAATGACAAACACTAAGCTCCCACTGAGTTTTGCAACTCTCTAGATATATTTTATGAAAAGTTATTCTGAAATTACTTTTCAATAGCTTTGACGAATTTGGTTTAGTTTGGTGGTAGTTGAGCATTTTGTTTTAGAAATTATAGGAAAAGTCTTTATGATCCATCATTGATCGAATCAAGTACTAATTGACTTCGATTATTCCAACTAAGATATGCCATATCTTATGGACCTAGATTGTGAAATTACAACACGCAATCATTGATGATCATATTTGGTCTCAAGTAATCATCAACATGATCTAACCTAGATCTTTATGATTTCTTGCCAAGTGAATTTTATACTTCTGAATCTTTGAACTAGCCAAACAGATTCAACTTATATCACATTTGAGTAAATAAACCTATATTCACTCAAATCCATGTGAAATAATAAAGTCATAAAATCTTTCTTTAGCTTTGAACTCTATTGTCTAGGCGTTCTAACAATAGTTCATATCTTTTGTTACTTTCAACAAGTAAGACTAGTTGTCTTAAAATGATCTAGAAATCAATCAACTTTCAAAAGTCCATCAAAATAGAGCTTTTGAATGTTAACTTGTTGATATGGTCTAAGCAACAATGCCAAAGATTAGTGGAACTCAAATCAAGGGGTTGATTTGAACCTAGTAAAGTTCTTTAAAGAGTTGTTTGTTTTAATCAAGCATATTGACTCAACCTGTAATTGACCATTTCATTCAAATAAACAAACAAACATTGTTTTTGTTTTTCTTGAATGTGAGTCTTTCTGTGTTTGAAGCAGAAATTTAGGTATGCTGATTATGGAACAAAATAGCCATTAAGTTCCAGCCTTTGAAAGGACTTAAAACAAACTTAGATGACCCTACAACTAATGTAGCATTGCCATGCTTCATTTCCCACTTGTAGGTCATTAGTGTATCCTAGCTTCCATTGTTTGAGTTATTACCGAAGTAAGAACCTCAAGCGGTATATGATACCAAGGAAGTTTGATTGCTAGGTCACTTCTCTTTAAACATAAATTTATAGGTAGAAACGGAATCGTAAATTCCTTTCATTTGTTCCTCGTTTTCCTATTTCTTGTACCCTTTCTTATAGTCTTAAGAATTGAATTCTTTAGTGTTGACTTTTATACTTTGTTAGACATGTCCAATGTCACCCCAACAAGGTTCTTTACCATTTAATTTATGTTGAACATTCTGTTTCAACTAGATGATCTTACCAGAAGCTTCTAAAGTTCTCTAAGCATCGATCTATTCGAATGTCTAGGGACTAGACTCATTCGAGAATTAAATGGACAAAGATATTAGGTTGTTAACCATTGGTAAAGCTGAGCGTTTTAAGCTCAATGCTTTATGATCTCAAAACTACATTGTATTTTGAATTCACAAGCACCAATTGGTTTGCCATTCGACTTTGATGTTCGAAAACAACCATAAAAGTCGCTTATAAGAAACGTACATTTTAAATTGCTCACTTTCTCTCATTTCCGTGAATCGTTCTTGGATTCACTACCAATCGAGGAAATTTACTGTTACCTTTCTAAAAGGATTTACTGCAGTGCAAGATATTTAATTATAAACAATAATTAAAACATACATTGAAGCATGCAAAGTCTAAACATTTATCATGAATAATAACTTGAAAATGAAAGCAATCATGCAATTTAAACAAGTCATTAGCATTTTATTCGAATTATGTGTTCCGGCAGGTGTGAATAAAATGATTCCAAGATCCTAAAATCATTGAAGAACTAAGCACAGTTTGTCGACTTAATCCTAAAACATCTTAGGTAAGCAAAAGCCTTTTGCTAATAGTCTAGAAACTATTCTTGGTTGATAGGTACGTCTAAGAACTTATTAGGTAAACCTATCGATTTTGCCACGACATAAAAGGACTCCTTACTTATATCGTTGAGTTTCACCAAAACTAACATGTACTCACAATTATTTGTGTACCTTGCCCCTTTAGGACCAATAAGTAACACCTCGCTGAGCGAAAACTATTACTAGATTGATGTAAAGGATATCCAAGCAAGTGTATATTTTGGCATGGCACCTTATAACTCAATTTTTAAGTTTGGAACTTAGGGCTCTTACTATGTTGGTTAGATTTTAAGTGAACTAAAATCCTTAATCATGCAACATAATCAAGCTTTTGATCTCATGCATTTTAAGACATATTTAAAAGCAATAAATAACTTAAAACATGCATAAGATAAATGTGATCTAGTATGGCCCGACTTCATCTTGAAGCTTTGACTTCAAAGTCCGTCTTGAAAATCTCCGTGGGAGGCACCATTTTCTTCAAATAGGATAAGCTATAACTAATTACAACTATTTGATGGTACGCAGACCATATTTGAATTGAAAAATAACTTTGGTACTTTAGACCAATTACATTCAAATTAATGGTACGCAGACCATATTTTCTATCCTATTTGGGCCATACTAGTCACTTCATAACCTGCAAAACAGTACATATACAATATATACCATTCACCCATTCATTATCATGAATGGCCCACATAGCTGGTTAGTAAAACACATTATGCATCACGTAAACATTTGCAGCGATTAATCAAGGGCACCAATAATCTACCAATTATTCAGTCCTTATTAATTCTAATCAAGTTGTTTTAACCTTAAGGATTTGTAGACCTAATCAAGAGTTTTATGACTAAAAGGGCTCCCACTCAAACCAATAAATTCATATGCTTTACTAATTTTAAACATAAAAATGTATTTCAAGTCTAACCGGAAACATACAAATTTAATTAAAATTTAAAGCTCATATAAATTTATAATTGAATCCAAAAGTTTAATTTAATTTCAGTCGTATTTAAATTAATTCATGATTTTAATTTTAGTAAAATAATTAGAATAAATAAAATTTATTATAATTACAATATTCAAAATTAAAATCCTAGAAAATAATTTAAATTATTAATTTTAAAATTAATTAAAATTACGTAAACTGAAAAATTTCAAATTAAACATTCAAAACGATCTAATCGTAACGCAAACACCCTACGCATCGCACGCCCATGGGCCGCACGCACACAGCCATCGCTGGCCATGTGCGCGCAGCCCATGCGCTCGTCGCATAGCTGCTGCCATCTACCATCGCAAGCCATCGCACGCTTTGGTGCTCGCTGCGCGCGCTCCATCGCTCGCTGTGCGCGCGAGCCATTGCTCGCTGTGCGCGCGAGCCATTGCTTGCTGTGCGCGCGACATCGCTCGCTGTGCGCGCGAGCCATCGCGCGCGATCAACGCTGGGCGCAGCGCTCGTGGCACGCGAGCTTGCGCTCGCTGCGCGTGAGGCTGCGCGCTCTTGCGCGAGGCAGTGCGCGTCGTGGCGCAGCTCGCTTGCTGCCCACACGCGACTGCCATGGCTCGCCTTTCGCCCATGCCCATTCGTCCATAGCTCGTGGCCCACGACACAAGGCAGGGCTGCTGCCTTGTGCTCGTGCACCATGCCTTGCTCATTGCATTCGTGCCGCACGGGCGACGAGCTCCCTTGCTCGTCGTCGCATGCCCGCACTATACAACACCCCTTAAGGGTAACACGAAGCGTCCATTGCTTTGTGCGTGCAAGTTATATGAACGAATCGCATAAAAATTTAAAATTTATATTTAAAATTAATGACAAATTAATAAATAATATTAATTTCATAATTTTAGGGCGAAAAATCGAAAATTTATTATTCAATTGATTTCCGATTGTCTTGGATTCAAGTCTAGGTCATAAAAATTTAAAATTTATCATAAATTTACAATTTTTATGGTGGTTTTTAATCATAGGTTTCTAATTAAATTATAATTAATTATGAAAATCAAATTAATTCTAAATTATTCTAATTTTCAACAAATTAATCATAATTACAAATTAGATTGCATAATTAACAAGGCTAGGCATTCAACCTTGTTAAACATATACAGTAGGTCAATCAAAAATTCAAGATTTATCAACAAGAATCGCAAATATTTAATTTAACATCTTAAATTTACGAAATTTTGCATTCGAAAAACTAAAACCTTCGAAAAGTCATAGTTAGGCTTCGAATTTGAGAATTCTGGGTTCGGCAGAAAAATAATATTTTTGTCAAAATTTTAGAATGCCTTTTACATGCGGAATTGACACAAAAATCACTCGATTTGGATGAGTAACGAAGAAACTGCCGAAAAACTGCGTACGTATAATTAAATAAACGCAATTTGCAATTAATTAACAATTACGAAAATTAATCACCCCTTTTAATTCATGCAAATTTGTAATATTTAACCATGTTCATGCAATTTAGATTATGAAAATAATAAGGGGCTCGTGATACCACTGTTAGGTTATGATACATATGACAATACATAAATCATGCGGAAACAACCATTAAGCCAGGAATACATATTATTTACACATAATCATATAGCATAATTTAGATGCATACTCTTTGTTGCGTGCCTTCCCTAGCTGCGCCCGAACCGAACAAGAACAAGTGTTTAGGACTCCAAGTGTCGTCCCTCCGTAGATAGTCCACAGCACGTCCGGATCCGCCTTAAGATTGACCAACTAGAATCGCCCTTAAGGTACTAGAATTTTCGGCACTATTGAGCAAGGAATGTGGCTGAATTTTTCTCTTAAAACTCACTTTGAATACTTGAATTAATCTCTGAAAATATGTGACCCTAGGCACGTATTTATAGAGTTATGGAAAGGGAATTGGAATCCTAGTAGGATACGAATTAATTAAACTTAGAACCCTATAAGAACTCTAATTAATTAATTTATCCTTTTAGGAATAGGAATTTAATCATATACTAATTCTAATAGTTTTAGGAATCGTGCATGAACACAAACTCACACACACACACGGCAGCCACGAGGGCCGCCCATGCGTGCGAGCAGCAGCCCACGCAGCGAGGCCCATGGCCTTAGGCGCGCGCTGGGCCTGCCTTGCGGTGGGCCTGGGCGCTGCCTTGGCTGGGCGCGCGTTTGGCTTGCTGGGCGATGGCCCGACTTCGTGCTGGGCCTTCGTCCGGCAGGCCTCGTCCGATGCTAATTCGTACGATACGCTTCCGATTAAATTCCCGGTTCCGGAATTCATTTCCGATACGAACAATATTTAATATTTCCGATTCCGGAATCAATTTCCGTTTCGAACAAATATTTAATATTTTCGTTTCCGGAATTATTTTCCGATTCCGATAATATTTCCGATTCTGACAATATTTCCGTTTCCGGCAATATTTCCGATTCTGGTAATATTTCCATTTCCGATAATATTTTCCGATACGTACCATGTTTCCGTTTCCGGCAACATCTACGACTTGGATAATATTTATATTTCCGATACGATCCATATTTCCGTTTCCGGCAATATCATCGTTTCCGGAGTATTCATTTCTTGCCTGTGACGATCTCAGCTCCCACTGAAACCAAGATCCGTCGATTCCGAATATCCATAGATGGAGTATTTAATGCCATTAAATACTTGATCCGTTTACGTACTATTTGTGTGACCCTACGGGTTCAGTCAAGAGTAAGCTGTGGATTAATATCATTAATTCCACTTGAACTGAAGCGGCCTCTAGCTAGGCATTCGGCTCACTTGATCTCACTGAATTATTAACTTGTTAATTAATACTGAACCGCATTTATTAGACTTAACATAGAATGCATACTTGGACCAAGGGCATTATTTCCTTCATGTATATCGTGATTTGTATTGTGTACCAAGTATATGTATAGACATCCTCATTTTACAAGCTTGGTTCATTGCGTGAAACTGATGAACTCTCTCATACTTCAAACTATACTAGAGCAAAGTTCTTGACATTGATAACTTATAATTTCAGAAAACAAGCCCCCAAGAACTAAGGGTAGGTGGTGGATTTAAGCTCATACCCGCATCCAACCGCCCACCCGCCCCCGCATCCAACCGCCCACCCGCCCCCACATCCAACCGCCTGCTTGCTGCCTTATACCAGAAATTTTATTTTTGTATTTCACAATTTTTATATATGCCCAGATTAATAAGCCCACTCATTTAATCATCTATCTATTACTATATACTAAAAGAGGCACCAGGAATGACACGTGTCAATTCCTAGTGCGATTTTTTCCCGCCAAAAACCACTTTCCGAAAAAAGTATCAGTTTGATTTTATATTTATTCTCTACCTTTTTTTATAAACTATTTATGTATGGAAACAAAATTTAGTTTATAAATTATGGCAATAATAGATACGGCGTAATAATAATTATTCTAAGTAGGTAATATTTTAGTCAAATCGCTATATTAATAATGAAAAATATATCACTCAATATTTTGGTCAAATTACCATATTAACATTTTAAATATGCATATTAGATTAGTAAATTTAAACAAGTATGTGTAAAAATGTTATAACTATGCAATAGTTTGTGAAATATTCAGTTAAATATTTTGTGAAAAAATTATCAAAATACGCGTGTGCACTGGATCTAATCTAGACAAAAAAACACTAATGACTTGAGGGGAAACTCAAGCCTCCCCTCAGCCAGTCAGCCTCCCTGACTCTCTCACACCCTCTTTCAGTTTGCCATCCCTAATATTCCCCTACGCCCCTGCGCTCTCTCTCGTACTCCACATCTCGGCCAGCTCGACTCCTGCCGTCCTCTGCCTCCACTCTGCTGTCCTCGTCGAGTTGCGACACCTCTCTCTTGCCGTCCTCCGTCGACTTGAGGTAATTTTCTCCTTTCCGTTTTATTGTTCAAGAAAGGAAAACAAAATCCTAGTCAATTATTATTTTAAATCAAAACTTCAGGTTGCACTATTATAATCAATTGTTCTAATTAATGTTGGGTTTCGATCTATTGTTGATGGATGAAGTTGTTCTTAATTGTTGATTTGATTTTCTGACTCTTTTTTTGGTGAAATAGTTTAATATTGTTCTGATGTTGGGTTTTGATTTACAGCGCGTCTCCTGTGAGACCAGTCACACCATCAACTTGATGGTGTGACGAGCGCAAAACCAATAGCGTTAAATGACCAACCGGGTGATTTCCCGACGTTTCCTCTAGGCAATAATGTGATTTTGCACTTCGTTTGGCTGCTGTCGTTTCTTCTTTTTGCTTAATTATTGATTTCTTCTTCGTATCTTTCTTCTTATTATTCTTCTTCAATGGTTGGCTCTCCTGAACATTATTAATGTTGTTGTTGTCGAAGTTGTCACCATGTGTAGCGTGTTCATCAACAACGAAAGCTTCCATATGCATGGTTTCATTTTGGTGATAAGGGTTGCTAATTAAACTAGGAACTCGATCTACTTCCATTTCCTGCAGGCATCGAGTACGTACGTACATAAGTAAAAATTAAGAGACAAGGGATATTATACTAACCTTGACAGGGATGATGAAGGAACGTATGAGTTGTTTAATGACAGGGATGATGAAGGAACCCCTAAAACTACAAAAGTAACAGGGAGTTGATTGAGGTGGTTAGACCTATACCCTGAAATGCTCTCGGAACTTCCCTAATAGTAGATTAAGACCTCTTTCTTGAGTTGGGAGCCGGCGACCGAAGCCCCGGTGAACGGCGGCCAGCTCTTTTTGTAACTTCTCTTCAAGCTTAATTAGTCTATCTAAACAATAAAAGTAACAAGTTAAAACTATAGAAAAAATACCTTGCCTAAAACTATAAAAATACCTTCCCTAAAACTATAAAAGTAACATGCTGAAAATTTAAAAGTATCTCCCAAAAAACTATGAAAGTAACGCCTAAACTATAAAAGTAACAAGCCTAAACTATAAAAGTAACAAGTCTAAAATATTAAAATTAAGAGGCCTAAACTATAAAAGTACTCCCCCTAAAACTATAAAAGTAACATGCTTAAACTATAAAAGTAATCCCTCTATAACTATAAAGTAACGTTTAAACTATAAGCGTACCTCCCCTAAAACTATAAAAAAAAGTAACAGATCTAAACTATAGAAGTAGCATACCTAAACTAAAAAAGTACCTCCTCTAAAATTATATAAAAAAAAATGTAACATGTCTAAACTATAGAAGTAACATACCTAAACTAAAAATGTACCTCTCCTAAAAATATTCCGTATAAAAAAAGTAACATGTCTAAACGCTAGAAGTAACATACCTAAACTAAAAAAGTACCTCATCTAAAATTATATATAAAAAAAAGTAACATGTCTAAACTATAGAAGTAATACATAAACTAAAAAGGTACCTCCCCTAAAACTAATCCGTATAAAAAAAGTAACATGTCTAAACTATAGAAGTAACATACCTAAACTAAAAAGGTACCTCCCCTAAAACTACTCCGTATAAAAAATGGTAACATGTCTAAACTATAGAAGTAACATACCTAAACTAAAAAAAATACCTCCTCTAAAATTATTTTTTAAAAAAAAGTAGCATGTCTAAACTATAGAAGTAACATACCTAAACTAAAAAAAATACCTCCTCTAAAATTATTAAAAATAAAATAAAATATCTAAACTATAGAAGTAACATACCTAAACTAAGAAGGTATCTCCCCTAAAACTACTCCGTATAAAAAAAGTAACATGTATAAACTATAGAAGTAACATACCTAAACTAAAAAAAGTACTTCATCTAAAATTATATAAAAAAAAGTAACATGTCTAAACTATAGAAGTAACATACCTAAACTAAGAAGGTATCTCCCCTAAAACTACTCCGTATAAAAAAATTAACATGTATAAACTATAGAAGTAACATACCTAAACTAAAAAAAGTACATCCTCTAAAATTATATAAAAAAAAGTAACATGTCTAAACTATAGAAGTAACATACCTAAATTCGCAAGTGTGAACTGGTCTCACCATCAGTTGATGGTGAGGACAGTCTCATATAAGAATTTGGGTTTGACTTATTGTTGATTGATGAAGTTGTTCTTCATTGTTGATTTGATTTTCTAGGTTTTTCTTTTGATTTGGTATAATCGCTTAATTATTATATTAAACCAGTTGATTTTATACCAAAAAAACAGAACAATTGATTGAAAGCAGAAATATTTGATTGAACTTATTGAAAAAACAAAAACAAAAATAAAAATTATTGAAAGCAGAAAAATATAGAGAAAAAAACCAGAAATGCTTATTATTAAACCAGTTGATTTCTGAATTATTAATCTAAAACCCAGAAATATACATAAACTAGATTTTAGTCCGTGCGATGCACGGATTCTATTAAATTGTTAAGTTTAAATAAAACTCCTATGTATATACCAATTATTTATATTTCGTATTAGATTATATTAGTTTTTGATTTTGCTTTGAATTTTATTTTAGGTTTATATTTTTTTAATTATGAGAGTGTTGGTTTTTGGATGAAATTGTAAGTGCGTAATATTAATAATTAATATCTGGGGAGAGAGAGGAATTAGAGCGAGAGACTCTCCAGGTGCACGATATCGTGAGTGCTATCGTGAACCGCTGCCATTAATGGCTAAGCGAGGTCGACCTAGGAAAAATCCCCAACCTCAAGCCCACCAGAAGAGTGTTGTGCCCGCGGCGACATCAACACCTGAGGTTTTGGTGACTCCCCAGAATTCTTCGATTCCAGTGATTTTGGGATCTGATGAACCAGCAGGTACGGCCGTGGCGGGGAATGGAGATGTTGTCAAAGAGGGGATTGAACATCGGCCTGTTACAAGGCGGCTTCAGATGCCTACCCCGACACCATTGACGACTGGTGATGGTCAGCGTGGTGGTAAGCTTTCCTTTATCCCCCCTACTCTTAAAAATGGCACTCCTATTGCTTGCTTACAACAGAGTTCTATGGAGGAGGAAGCTAGCAAATGGGACAATGCTTTAATTTTGTATGTTATTGGAGATGTGCCCACCATTAAATATGTGAACACCTATATAGAAAAACAATGGAGCTGTGATGTTGTTCATGAGGTTTTCCTCCATAGTGAGGGCTATTTTGTTATTCGTTTTGGAAGCCTGTCGGAGCGTAATCGTATTCTTTGTGCGGGTCCTTATACTATTGCTAACCGACCAGTTATAGTTAAGGAGTGGGCACCAAATTTCAATTTTAGCAAGGAAGTTTTGACAATGGTTCCTCTTTGGATATAGTTGCCAAGCTTGCCTTTGAATTGTTGGGGTGTGGATTCCTTGAGTAGAATTGGTAGTATATTGGGCAAGCCTCTATTTGCAGACGAGTGCACAACGAATCAAACTCAGATTTTTTATGCCCGAATGCTAGTTGAAATTGATGTTACCCAACCCTTGTGCTACAAGGTTATGGTGGAGGGTTCTGATGGTGTAGTTCAAGAACAGGAGGTATTGTATGATTGGGAACCTATGTTCTGTCCCAAATGTCAGATTGTTGGGCATGTGTGTGGGAAGCCTTCTTACCCTCAGCCTGCTAAGCGTATAAAGAAGAAATGGGTTCCTAAAGCATCTGTTCCTGTAATATCTAACCAGTCTGCTGCTACTGGAGCTACTGCTGAACCAGTGGTAACTCAGCAGGAGTGTGCGTGATCTGTTCCTCGACGTTCTATCTCTAGGGTTAGTCCTACTGCTGCAACTGTAGTACCTACAACTAACCCTTATACCTTCCTGCCTACAGATGATGTGTTTGAAATTGCGGCCACTAATACAGAGTTGTCAAGGGGCGAGGACCCAATCCTCTTTGGTTCGCTATGAGGACGGTTATCTGGAATGTTAGAGGCTGTAATAAGCTATTTAAACAAAAAGAGGTGAAAACTTTTTTGCTTAAAAATAAAGTTGATGTTTGTGCTTTGCTTGAAACTAGAGTTAAGTCTCATAATTTTAGTAAGGTGTCTAAGAAGATTTTTTGTAACTGGTCTGTTATGAATAACTATTCTCATGCCTTGAATGGTAGAATCTGGGTTGCCTGGAATCCTAGAAAGGTGGATGTTGTTCTGCATTCTAGTTCTGCTCAAAGCATCTGTTGCCATTTACTTGATCGTCATACTAGTTTGAAGTTTTTCTTGGTGGCTATTTATGGGTTTAATACAATGGAATTAAGGAAACCTTTATGGTCATTTCTTGATTCTATTTGTAATCAGATTTCTGATCCTGTGTTAATAGGTGGTGATTTCAACACTATTTTGTGCCCATCTGATCGTTTGAATGGGAATGATGTTTCCTTGAGTGACATGGCAGACTTTGCTAACTGCTTGCTGGCTAATAACCTGAATGAAGTTAGAAGTGTGGGTGATTACTACACGTGGTGTAATAATCAGGTTGGAGTTGATAGAATATACTCAAAGATTGACAGATGCTTGGCTAATGTAGCATGGCTCAATCAATTCTCTGATGTTTCTGTTGAGATTATGGAAAGAAATATTTCTGATCATACTCCAGTTATGCTTGATTTTATTCAGAGAGATATTCGACGGAACACTCCATTCAGATTTCTCAATATTCTAGCGGATCACGAGGATTTCTCTAATATTGTTCATAGTGTGTGGCAGCAAAATTTCTATCAGCAACCTCTTATTAACATTTGGTATCGTCTCAAGGCTCTTAAGATTCCCTTTAAACACATTAACACTCAGTGTTTTAAAGGTGTTGCTCATAAGATCGACTCAATCAGAAACTCTCTCCAAGTTATTCAACAGGCTCTTGCTGTTGATAGACATAATGCAGACCTTGTCCACAGAGAAAAGGATACCTTGAGAGAATTGGAAAAATGGAGTAACATAGAGGAGAGGATTTGGCAGCAGAAATCTCGAGCTTCATGGGTCCAACTTGGTGACTCTAACACTAAGCACTTTCATGCATATGTGAAAGAGAGGCAAAGTCAAAACTCGATCAAGCTGCTTGTCAGGAACGATGGCTCTAGGGTTCAGACTCAGCAACAGATCAAGGATGATGTCAGAAGTTTCTATATGCAACTTATGGGCAGTGCTGCTTCTGAACTTCCAATGGTTGATCAGAATATTGTAGAGAGGGGTCCTGTGCTTTCTTCCCAACAACAATCAGGACTGTGTGGGCCATGCTCTATCTTGGAGGTCAAGGAGGCGCTGTTTAGTATGGATGAAACGAAGGCCCCGGGCATGGATGGCTTTAATGTTTGCTTCTTTAAGAAGGCTTGGAACATTATTGGGCCAAGTGTGGTCGAAGCAGTACAACAATTCTTTGAGACTGGTTTTCTCCCTAAGGTAATCAACTGCACTTATGTTACGTTATTACCTAAAGTCGAGAATGCCACCTCTATCAAAGATTATAGACCCATTGCTTGTTGTTCGGTGCTCTACAAGATCATTTCTAAAATTCTTACTAATAGGCTTCAACAAGTGATACAATATCCTCATTAGTCATGAATTGATTAAGGGTTATGGTAGGAAAGGGGTCTCTCCGAGATGTATGCTTAAAATAGACCTTCAAAAGGCTTATGACTCGGTCGAATGGCCGTTCATTAAGCATCTTATGCTTGGCATGGGGGTTCCTTATAGGTTTGTGATGTGGGTTATGTCTTGTTTAACCACAGTTTCCTATTCTTTCAATGTTAATGGGGAACTTACTGAGCCTTTTGAGGCAAAAAAAGGGCTTAGACAAGGAGACCCTATATCCCCTTATTTGTTTGTTCTTTGTATGGAATATCTTCAGAGATGTTTAGTATCGTTGAGGAACAACTCTCAATTCAAGTTTCATCCCAGATGCAAAAAATTGAACCTAGTACATGTGTGCTTTGCGGATGATCTGTTGTTATTTTCCAGAGGTGATCTTGCTTCAGTCAGACAATTATTCGAAGCGTTTACCCTTTTCTCTAGTGTCTCTGGTTTGAAGGCTAATCAGGCCAAAAGTTCTATTTACTTTGGTGGAGTGTCTGACATAGTTCAACAGAGTATTTTGAATGAATTTGGGCTTTCAAAAGGTGAGCTCCCTTTTCGATATCTTGGTGTTCCGCTCTCTTCTAAGAAGCTCACTGTGATTCAGTGCTTTCCTTTGGTTAATAAAATTATAGCACGAATTGATAATTGGTCCTCTAAGCTGCTCTCCTATGCCGGAAGAATCCAACTTATCAAGTCTGTGCTATTTGGCATGCAATCTTACTGGTGCCAAGTTTTCTTACTGCCTCAAAAAATCATCAAACTCATTCAGACAGCATGTAGGACTTTTCTATGGACTGGTAAGTCGGGCACATCTAAGAGAGCCCTTGTTGCCTGGGAGAAGCTTTGTTTGCCCAAATCTGCTGGGGGTTGGAACCTCACCTGTTTGCAGACTTGGAATAAGGCTGCTATCTGTAAGCTCCTGTGGAATTTGGCCCAGAAGAAAGATAAAATTTGGGTAAAATGGATCCATGTTTATTATGTGAAGAATAGGGATGTTACTTTCGTGACTGCCCCTGCCCAGGCTTCTTGGGTAGTACGGAAGATTCTTGATTCGATTCAAACTCTAAGGAGTTATTCAGGATGTTTGTCCGTATTACAAGACAAGACTTTTTCTATAAAGAAGGTCTATGGGAGTTTAAGGGGTCATTTTCCTTCTGTTCCTTGGAGGAAACTATTGTGTAACAATTTCGCTCCTCCTAAGTGCTTATTCGTATGTTGGCTTGCACTACTTGGTCGACTCTCTACTTGTGATAATCTACTCAAAATTGGTTTGCTTTGTGATCAGGTATGTATTTTCTGCAAGGCACATGATGAAACAATATCTCATTTGTTTTTTCAATGCACTTTTACGAGTTCAATTTGGCGAAGATTTCTTGTCTGGTTTGGTGACAGCAGGAATATTGGAGATTGGCAATCTGAGGTCCAGATTCTGGTCCATAAGTATAACAGGAATAATAAGTTGCATCAAGTTTACAGAATGCTACTTAGTATTACTGTTTATACAATTTGGAGGGAGAGGAATCTCAGGCGTTTTCAGAATGTTCAAGTTGATGAAACTCTTTTGTTGCAGCAGATTCAACTCACTACTTTTATCAGATGCCTCCATTATCCTAAACTCTCTAGCTTGGTGCCTTAATTTTGGTCTGCTGGTTATTCTGCTACTGTTTTCTTCTGTGTTTAGCTGCGGATGCCGGCTTTGTTCTGTTGCTCTGCAGGACTTGTTGGGTTGTGTTGGTCTGGTTGCAGACTACTATGGGTTTTTCAGGCTGCTAGTGTTGTTCTGCTGTTTCTGCAATCTGTTTTTTGCTACCTGGTTCTGGTTTTCAGATGCAGGCAGGTATTGTTGCTGGAATGCAGATGGTGTGGTTGATAGGTTTTCTGCTGTTTACAGGTGTTCTGTTGATGGCTTGGTGCCTAGTTCATCTAGTGTTACTGGCTAGTTCTGGTTTCCTGGTTTAGCTAGTGTGGCTGTTCTTCGTTTTTAGTCCTTTGTTGTTGCTTCGTTGTTGTTTGTTGCTAGGGATGCGGGTTGTGCTCCCGTAGCTTTTGTTTCTTGTTGCGTTGTTTGGATGTTGTTTTGGGTTTTTTTTTACCCCTTTTGGTAATAAAATATCTCTATTTTACCCAAAAAAAATAAAATTAATTAATTAATAAAAATATCTACGTGGCACTTAATTATTTATCTACGTGGAACTCAACTTTTTTAATTCAAAATTAATTTTGAAATCTTATTTTTCATTGGCCGAACCCATTAGATTTCCTAAGTGGTGCTCTAATATTGGATTAATGTTTGATTATAAGTTGATTTTTATTAATTTTATTTCAGATTAGTGTTTGATTTTTGGATGAATTTTATTTTAGATTTATTTTTTAGTTATTAGAGTGTTTGATTTTATATGGAGTTGTATATATTAGTAATTAATTAAAATATCTATGTGGCACCTAATTAATTATATACGTAGCAATCGATTTTTTTAATTCAAAAATAAATTAGGAATCTTATTTTTCATTGGCCGAAACCATTAGTACTCCTACGTGGCACTCTAACAATTCAACAAATATGCCTATTGGATTATTGTTTGATTTTAAATTGAATTTTATTTATTTTATTTTAGATTAGTGTTTGATTTTGGATAAATTTTATTTTAGATTTATTTTTTTAATTATTATAATGTTTGATTTTTTGATGGAGTTGTATATATTATTAATTAATTAATTAAAATATCTACGTGTCACCTAATTAATTATCTACGTAGCAATCGATTTTCTTAATTCAAAAATAAATTAGAAATCTTATTTTTCATTGGCCGAAACTATTAGTAATCCTATGTGGCGCTCTAATAATTCAGCAATATATATATATATATATATATATATATATATATATATATATATATATATATATATATATATATATATATATATATATATATATATATATATATATATATATATATATATATATATATATATATATTAATCACTTTAATATTGATTATGAAATCAGATGATTTTCTGGTACTTTTTTTTTCCAGTAGGGATGGCAATTGATTGAACACAAATTCTTGTTTACAATGGGTGTACAATAAATATCGTACACTGGAGTAAAAGTTGACCCAAAATGCTTAAAAGTTACATTTATATGTGTAAAAGTTATCTATTTTTTAATGATCAATTATTTTATTTGAATAAATATTATTTCTTCAAAATCACTAATAATGTATAAATTAATCATTTAACCCTTTAAAATGTTTATCTATCAACTTTTTTATTTTATAATATAAAAGTTACAGAAAAATAGGTTAAAGTTACGAAAAACTGCATAAAAGTTATTTTGGTGTACAATAAATTTATTGTACACCTTGTACGCGCAAGACCTTTTGTTGATCGAAAGTGACAACAATTTCATGTTAATAAGAATTTGTGATACTCAACAGAGTACATTATTTCAAGCCCAAATAATAATTTATTATTCCCAGCCCATTAAAGTGGAGCAAATCATCACAAACCCAAATTACCTGATTCACTAAACCCCCCAAAACCCCTTTTGCCTGAGTCGGACTCGTCTCTCTGCTCCTTGCACCCTGATTGCTGTTAAACAAATTCAGTGCACCCTGATTGCTGTTAAACAAATTCAGAACTTCTCCACTATTGTAAGATCTTCAACTTCGTCTATGTTTCAATATTTTTACGCACTCTTTTAGTCGATTACAAGGATACATTTGTGGGATTGGGGCACAATTTCTAAATTTGGGGTTTTCAATTGGAATTTTTAGGGTTCTATTTGTTACTCCGTTTTTTCTTTTTAGTTGGTGATTTTTGTATTCAATTAGTTGACTTGGTCTTAATCTTGATTATCGTAAAGCTTTCAATTCAATTTTGATTTACATTTTCTGTCAGAAATGAGCTAATATGACGATTGAGTAGCTAAATTGATGAATTCAGCAAATTGCTTTTGTTTGTGATGAATTAATGGTCAATGAAGAAAGGTTTTGTTTAAGGTAAAAATCTTAGTTGCGAATTTACAGAAGTAGCTAAGTTTTGTTATTTGCGTTGAATGATATTATTATGTAACTAAGATACAGTCTCTCCACTGTCCCAAACTCCTAACGCCTTATCTCCCCTCCTCTCTATTTCTCTCTCTTCAAAATTAGCCCTTTTTGTTCAAAGGTGGGTTGGATTTGAAGCTTCGTGTTCCCTGATTTACATCTTTCATTCGTACATGGGTTTGTGTTGAATTTGTGATTTGGTATAAATCAGTTTCAATTCTATGATATTTCATTCTTGATTTAGATTTTACTTTATTAATTTGATTTTAGTTGAATGTTTTGAGTTAAACATATGTTTTCCTTCAAATTTGTCAGTTTTTTTTTTAAGATGTTATTTTTTTGTTCATAATTGTGACTAATTTCACAACTTTTGGGAGCGCTTCTGAGTTAATCTCATTGATTGGGAATCAAATGACAATTTCTTAAATAAATGATCATTTTATTACGAAAATGCCATTAAATCCGGAACCCAGGTACATTTATGTGTCATTATTAATGTGGGCCTCGTGTACAGTCAACATTGCATTTTCGTAATACATCAACATCTACGTAATATACAGTCAACGGATAATGCTAGTATAAATCTCGTGCCATTCATGACTTTTGTTATGTTTTAAAGGTATGTTTAATTTTTCAATTTGTCAAAAAGAGTAAATGTATTTTTTTTCGTGTTTCACTAAGAAACAAAGAAGATAGCAATATAAGTTGGTATATTACTTGAAATTAATAGATAAATTAAAAGATAAAGGGGTTTATTGGTGGTGAAGGGGCATGAAACTGGAGAAGGAAGGTACATGAAATTTAAAGAAAACTAGCTTTTGAGCCCGTTCAAAGAACGGGCGGTTGTATAGTGGTTATTTAGTGTATTTTTTTAAGTTCTAATTTTATTGAGCTTGTGATTTTAGAGAGTATATATGATTTAAATAGAGGTAAATTTTGAAGGTTGAAAAAATATATGTAAATTAAATAGTGTATTAATATTGAGTGTTAATCGGGAAGATGGAGTGGAAGATGCATAATTAATAGATTGGTGAATTGATGGTGTATGAGGGAGGCGGTTGGAGTTGCATAATATATCAAACAACAAAGAAAAAATAAAATTTAAAAACCAAATTGATGGAGGAAACAATGGATAACACATGGCATCTAATCAAATGTGGTGACACATGTCATCTAATCAAATGTGGTTTTGCTTTTTAAATACTAGGTATAGATAAAACAAGAAGAATGTTTTCAAGGAGAGACACATGGCACTCCAGATTTCTTGCAAATATTCCTGTTATTAAATATTATTATAGATTATAGATTATAGATTATACAATCAACACCTATTAATATACAATAAATAACTATAAATACGCAATCAATGACTTGCGAATAAACAATAATGCATTTTAGTAATACATCAACAGCCGTAAAATATATTGTCAACAGGTAATATTATACAATTAACCCTTACTAATATACAGTTAATAACTATAAATATACACAGATAGAATTATACCACCTATGATTTTCCAGCCATATATTTACTGAATTGCTATTTGATTGGGAAACTTTCTCAATCACTGAGATTAACTCGGAATTTCTCAACTTTTGGTCTAATTCTGTTAATTTTAATTTGAAATAGGTGTTGATTTTGTTTGAGAATATGCATGTTATTTTTTGGAATAAAAACTTGTAAATCCTGATTAATTTCCCTCATGTCAAACCTAATCAAAATAAACTGGGGTGAAATCTCACAATCTAATTAGTCCCCTAGTATAGGTTGCTCCCCTACAATTTACCCTTATAATAAATACTCCAATGCCAGTCGAGCCCTAAAAGTATTAAATTAAACTACATAATAGCTTCATTTCCAAATTTGTTTAATTTTCTGATATTATCCGTGCTTTATAAGTCGGATATGGATTTTGATGTAGAACATATGCATAATCCGAGGGTAGTTGGAACTAGGAAGAACATAAAACATAGTTTATTATGTGTGAGCTATTGCTTGTTGTAAGACTGTTTGATCTTTTTGGTAGATATAGTAATTGATTGGTTATCCTAATTTGTCAGGGAAGAAAATATGCCTTTGGGATTGATACTAGGGCTTGGAAGGGCAATGCGTAGGAAGCGTACATCATCGCTTGATATCCTCCATCCAAAGAGGGCGCCAAGGAACTTCTACAAAGGAAATAAGTGCAAGCCCACCGGATTCCATACACGCAAAGGTTCAATTGACCTCGAGTTCTACTTGTTTTTCATCTTTGACTCGTAGCTTACCACGTTTTAACTTCCAAGAATATCATTTATTGATCCATTTATGGAAGTTTAGGGTTTACGGTATGGCCCTTCACTTCACATACCTAGTTTTGTTTCTTCCCAAATGTTTCAACCGTTTTTGAACATTTAGGAAATTAGGAAGTCTTACTTTAATTGAAAATGGGAGTTTCTTGTATAAGCTGCTGCAGCGCTGCTATAATTAACAACGGACCAAATAAATGTTAAAAGGAAGTCATTTGTTTGTCTATATGGTTCCTGTTGTTTGGAGTAGTAACATGAACTTTGTTGCAGGTGGCTATGTTGTGGTGCAAGAAAAGCTGCCTATCTATGTTGTGCCTGATCTTACGGATTTTAAGGTAGTGTATCCCATCCTCACTGCTAACTTCCTGATTTTTCTTTGAATAATTTCCGATCCCCTTCAACTGCACGCCTAACTTGTGGGAACAGGGAGGCAGGGGAGTGGAAAGATGAGGGACCTTTTGTCTCTATTTGGCATTTTGTGACTAGACTATTGCTTTTCATTGTAAAAGTCTATAAAAATGATGCCCATGTTAATTTACCGGGAAAACAAGATTTCTTCGACAGTTTTTGGAAGGTGGGATTACAGAAATTATTTTGAATGAAAAAAATCTGCTTTAACTTTGGACCATGAAAAGTAGCATGATTTAGGTCAAACATGGGAGCTTTAGATTTCTGCAGTTATAAGACGAGAATTCTTCAAGTTGGATGGTCACTTTTGGTACTGACATACTGTAGAACCAGTACCTGAGGCATAGAATATATGTGGAATATCTTTGAAAATCCCGTGCTTCTATCTAGACATGTTTGATTCTGTCAACATTTCTGATATGTTGTCAAGATTTAGGCATCATAAGTCAGCATGGGCGGTAAAATGCCAAAACTAAGTTGTGTATGAAAGGTTGTCAACTGAAGTTCTCTTCATTGAACTGAATACGGTGCAAATATACAACTTGACAAACATCTGCACAGACTAGATGTGTGTGAACTTCAGACTTTTTTAAGTAATGTTTGTAACAACCTGTCGATGATTGCATTAGGTCGCTTTATGTGAATATTCGAAGTATAAAGTGACTACTTGGCCTTAAATTAATGCCCATGCATAATTTGGTTGTCTTTTTAATAATAGATTGAATGGCGGACAAAATCTCAGTTTTGAAATACTATTGTAGTTTTCCTTTTTTAGTCTAGGAAATTTCATTGAGATTGGTGTACTATGCAAGTTTACATCAAGTTCTGCTTATAAATTGGTACTGTAATTGATTTTTGGCCACTATTAGCCTTATTGCTGTGGCCTATGATGTCTGAACTGACTGGGTTGTACTGTGTAGTTTGATTAGCTTTCATGTTTGCACCAAATTTATGCAAAAGTGTCATTGCTTCTGTTCCTTCACTTAGCTCATAGATCTTGGACCCCTGTTTTGCAGCTCAAACCATATGTTTCTCAATGTGCACTGAACACAAAGACGACTGAGAATGCTGGTGCGTTAAATTAGAATGTTAATGCTACAAGTATCTGAATATTTGAGTTAACGAAATGCTACTAGACCGATAGTTTTTGGGCGTGGATTCATCAAAGCAAGATTGCAGCATGTTCTGTTTCTAATATACGTGGATTCATGCAACAGATTTCTGTACACAATCATGGTTGTTACTCAACACAAAAGCAGAACCAATCCCCAAACACAGGGAGGAGGAAAACCAAAATATATGTTTTCTCCAATTTTCATTTCTTTGCCCTTAATCTGTTTGCCGGATAATTTTTGACGAGAAACCCGTAATTTATGATACCAGAAGGCAAACAAATGAACATGATTTATCAAAATCATACATTCTCGTGATTTCATAATCATGATCAGATGATTAGTTGAACAATCTACAAGCTTTGAGCAAAGACACTTCACACATGGAACAAACTCTTCATTCATCTACAGGCTTACCTTTTTTTTTACTTTCAAACCCTCGGCGAATTTGATGATATTGGGTGATTCCGCGCTTTGGTGGGAGCTTCCTCAATATAAAAAGAACCAGAGTGGAAGGTACTATTTCCACCAACTGAGATGGGAAACAAGCAAGTATTAGAAATATGGTTATATGTAGCCAATAACTCAAGCCATTGTTTCCTCATTTTTATTCATCAAGTAGATATGCAAATGCCCTAAAAAAAACTGTGGAAAGAAAATTAAAGGAAAGGTTAAGCTTACCAGATAATACATGAAATTGAGAATTGGATGATCTAAAACATCAAGATCAGCGGCTTTATCAAAAGCATTCAAGCACATTTGCATCAGAGATTAGCCGGAAGAGAAAGCCAGACACATCAGATAACCTCACTGAGAACAAACATCCGGAACTTCTTGCTTCAAATTTTTATTTTTATTTTAAAAAATGGATTCATCCTTTCTGTCTTTACTATATACGAAAAAGGTTTCAAACAATTAGAAGCAACTACCAAGTATTCTTTACTTCACACTATTTTTAAATAGAATTTGTTGGAGTTTCCTTCCATAAGTTTGTTTTACTTCAAAAGAATAAAAGAGTGATTGTCCCGCATTGACAAAAAAAAACAAGAATTTTATCCATTTTATATATCTACCTACTACTATGTTTGCTAATCTTGCTAGGGATTTTGAGAAAGATAGCAAAACTTATCGTGTGATGTTGGTGCATTACATTACTGCTTCTCTTTATATGATTTATAGTAAGTCTACGGGACTTATGATTTTGGGATTAAGAAATATGCTTGTAGTCGTTGGTTGAATTTTCGTATGACTGATGATACTGATATTGTTGCTGAGGGTATGAAAATCTGTGAGCTTTTCCAAGCAACTGCCTCCTGGAAAAATTATCTCCTTCTTGGCAAATCTAAGTCTCTTCCATGAAACACAAACAAAAAGACTTTACCCTTCAAGAATTCGTCTCCCACATAAAGATTGAAGAACAGAATCGTATCCAAACAAAGGGGAAATCTTCTGACCATTCTTCTTCTACTGCTAATCTTGTTGAAACTAAAAGGAATGCAGGTTATAACAAATGACCAAAAGGCAAGGGTCCAAACCAGTTCCATGGCACAAGAAAGAACAACAACAACAAAGAGAAAAGGCAGTTCAAAGGAAATTGCTATACTTGCAGTAAGTATGGTCATTCAGCTAGAGAATGCAGGCAAGGACATGGACCTGGGAACAAGCCAAACTAGAACAAGCCTCTAGCAAATCGCACTGAAGACATCATTGTTGATGTTGTGTCTGAGGTGAATCTGGTGAGCAACGTGACTGAAAGAGTTGTTGATACTGGAGCAACTCGCCACATTTGTTCGAGCAAGGAAATGTTTCAAGATAATGAGAAAATTTCTGAAGGAGACTGTGTCTTCATAGGCAACTCAAGCACTGTGAGTGTACTTGGCATAGGAAAAAATTTCTAAAGCTTACTTCTGGAAAAACTATTGCTTTGCAAAATATTTTGCATGTACCCGATATCCGCATGAACCTCATTTCTGGTGCTTTACTTAACCAAGTAAGTATCAAGTTAAATGTTGAATCTGATAAACTTGTACTTATCAGAAATGGTGAACTTGTGGGTAAGGGATTTTGTAATGGGGGTTTATTTGAGGCTTGATGTTGTGACTGGTAATAATAATTCTTCTGCTTATATTTATGTTGCTGAGTCAGTTTCTTTATGGCAATCTAGACTAGGTCATGTGAACGTTGCATTTGTCAAGAGACTCAAACAACTTTGTCTTATTCCAGACTTTAGTAGTACCTCTTTTGATAAATATGAAGTTTGTGTAGAAGTTAAGCACCCAAAAAAAGCCTTTAATAAGAATGTATGTCGATCTTCTACCTTACTTGAACTAATTCATAGTGACTTAGGTGACTTTAAGAATTCCATGAGTAGAGGAGGAAAACGCTACTATATTACCTTTGTGGATGATTTTTCTCGTTATTGTAAGGTCTACTTATTGAGTACTAAAGATGAGGCCAAAGAGAAATTCCATATTTATAAGGCTGAGGATGAAAACCAATTAGACCTGAAAATAAAAAAGAGTTAGATCAGATAGAGGTGGTGAATATGATGGAACTTATCTAAAGAATTTTTGTGAAGCTAATGGGATTATTCATGAGGTTACAACTCTTTATACCCAAGAAGAAAATGAAATAGCTGAATACAAAAATAGAACACTTAAGGATATGATGAATGCTATGCTTATAAGTTTGGGTATGCCTTCTAACATGTGGGGTGAGGCAATTCCGTTTGCTTGTTGTGCTCTTAACCGTGTTCCCCATAAGAAGTTAGACAAAACTCATATGATTTGGGGAAAGGTTTCAAGCCTAGTTTGGGTTACCTTAAAGTGTGGGGGTGTTTGAGAAAAATATGACTTCCTGATTTCCAAAGGAGTAAGATTGGACCTAAAACCGTGGATGGTATTTTTATAGGTTATGCGTCAAACAGTCCTGCATATAGATTCATTCTTAAGGATGCATCAGGTTTTGGACAAATTCGTGAGTCGAGGGATGTAGAGTTTTTTTAGCATATTTTTCCTATGAAAGTTAATGTTCAAGCATGTTTACCTGCTGCATCTCCATCTTCTGTTGTGCATCATGACATTGCATCATCTATTGAGACTCTAGAACCTAGAAGGAGTAAAAGAACTAGAACTAAGTCTAGCTTTGGACCCGATTTTATTACTGTCTTCCTAATTGAGAAAGAGTTATTAGATGAGCAAGAAGTTGATGCATTTCTCTTGGAAGAAAACCCCAGATCTTATGGAGAAGTTATGAGGTCAATTGTCTCAAGTTTTTGGTTAGAGGCCATAAATAGTGAAATTGAGTCTATCATGAGTAATAATACTTGGATTTTTTCTGATGTCCCTAGCAAGCCCTTATGCAGTAAGTGGATTTTTACTATGAAACATACTCCAAAAGGGTCATTGATTAAGTATAAAGCTAGGCTTGTGGTAGGAGGTCATCGTCAAAAGCATGGTATAGACTATTTTGATACCTATTCTCCTGTCACTAAAGTTGCCACCATTAGAGTCTTAATTGCACTTGCATCCATTCATGATCTTGTTGTGCGTCAATTGGATGTAAAATCGATCTTCTTTTTTGAATGGTGATTTGAATGAAGAAATTTATGTGAAGCAACCAGAGGGATGTGTTGTTCCCGGACAGCAAGATAAGGTATTCAGGCTCATTAGATCATTGTATGGTTTAAAACAAGCACCTAACAATGGTATGACAAGTTGATTTTTGGTACCAATATAGACATGGTGAACGAATTTTTGCTTTGAGATGAAGGATTTAGGAGAGGCGGATGTGATTCTTGGCATAAAGGTTACTAGAACTTCATATGAGATGCCTTTAAACCAATCTCATTATATTGAAAAGATTTTAAAGAAATTTGGTCAATTTTATTGTACTCCCGTACAAACCCCATATAATTCTAGTATTCATCTAAAAAAGAACAAAGGTAATTTTGTATCACAAGAACAATATGCCAAGATTATTGGAAGTTTGATGTTTTTGATGAACTATACTAGACCTGATATAGCATATGTTGTTAGTAGATTGAGTAGATATACACATAATCCTAATCAAGATCATTGGAATGCATTGATTAGATTATTGAATTATTTGAAAGGCACTATCAATTGTGGTTTACATTATCAAAGAGCACCTTGTGTTCTTAAGTGATATTGTGATGCCAATTGGGTGTCAGATAGTGATGAGATTCAGTCTACTAGTGGCTATGTTTTTACTCTTGCTGGAGGAGATATATCATGGAGATCATCTAAACAAACTTGTATTGCATAATCTACTATGAAATCTGAGTTTATTGCTTTAGAATTGGTAGGACAGGAAGCTGAATGGATAAGGAGTTTGCTTGCTGGTATTCCATTGTGGGGGAAACCAGCTCCATCAGTTTCAATGCACTGTGACTCACAAGCTGCAATTGGGGTAGCGAAATATCAAGCCTATAATGAAAACAGAAGGCATATTCTCTTAAGGCATGCTATAGGTAGAGATCTTATCAGAAAAAATGTAATATCACTCGAGTATGTAAAGTACGAGAGGAATATTGCAGATCCTCTCACCAAATGCCTTAAAGACTATTGTAGAAAATATAATGGTGCTTGAGTCAGCACAAGGAATGGGTTTAAAGACTATTGTGGAGTAAATTGTGGTGGACACCCATCTTAGGAATACCTTAGTTCAATGGGTCAAACGAAATCACAAAAGAACTCATGTTTGTTACTACTACCATTCCTAATAATAAAAATGATGTAGTATTTTTCTAACTGTCATATGAGTAGGGTTGAGCTAAAACTTTTAATAAGTTCATAGCATTGTGAAGGTGGTTTGTGACAGTACAAACTTGATGAACATACATATGTGAATGTGGGGGTTACGCTCAATCCCATATGAGAGTCCATAAGGATTAGGACCACTAGAGCATTCATGAAAATCCGGGTACTTGTGGGGTACTAAAAATTACAAATTGCGCAAACGAGTCTTGATTTGAGAAAAGTTGAAATGCGCAAAAATAGTTTACTAACTTCGTGATATGTTCAAAGAGAAATCTACCTAAAACGACTGTAAGATATTTTTGTATGCGTTGGGTGTTAATTCAAGTCCAAAAGACATTAACACTTTCAAAACGTTCCTTCCCGGTTTTTTCTTGTTCTTTTGAAACATGTGGGGGATTTTTGGAGTTTCCCTCCATAAGTTTGTTTTGCTTCAAAAGAATAAAAGAGTTTTTGTCCCACATTGACAAAAAAACAAAGAGTTTTACCATGCACTTTATATATCCACCTACTATTACTATGTTTATTAGAGGACTTGAGAGGAGGTTCTAGGCCACCGCAAATGCGCGTGCGGGCCGGGCTCGGGCGTGTGGGTCGTTTGCCGGTGTGGGTATTGTGGCTTTTTCCTTCACAAGAGGTCGTGTGTACGTAACGGGGAAAATTCAACGTTAGGGCAGTGTTCATACACACCACGACTTGGTTGAGATAAGTTTATTCGTTCATTACTAGTCATTGTTCCTACACACCATTTCTTTCATTTAATATTAAAAGTCATGTTGGTTGCGCTAGTTAAAGTAGTAATGTGACAACTAACTCAGGACAAAGGAAGAATAAAAGTAAAAGCGAGGAATGAGGGAAAGGGAAAGGGAACACTAGCTTGTGTATGAGGTATAAGGGATAAAAGTATAAATTTTATTATTGTATTGATCAAATTTGAAAGAGTTGAGGGAGAAAATGTAATTACTTATTCAAAGGAACCAGGGTCGTTCCTGATATTTTTGGGGCGTGGGACGAATCTTTGATGAGTCCCTTATACATAGTGAAATCTCTTAAATTTTGATATTCGATGGATATAAACAAAATACTACCTAGTAGTATACATATATCAACTGTCAAATAAGAGAAAAAAGTCAGCTTGGGGATCATGAAAATATTTATCCCTTTTACGGAGTGTGAAGGGAGCTACCAAAATTTTCATATAACATTTCAGTTTATATTTTGTACATATTTTATAGTAATTCAAAAAAAGACATTGATCTCTTTAATCAAACCGCTCTAATCAAAAGCTCCTATCACTAGTTGTATCAAGATTAGGAGTTTTTTTTATCAAACCGCTCTAATCAAAAGCTCCTATCACTAGCTTTATCAAGATTAGGGGTTTTGAGTTTTGACCCAAAACTGTCATTCAACCCTCTCTTAAAGTCTTACCCAGTTACCCAACATTCCCATTAGAAATTTTGGCTAATCAAACCTCTGTTTTACCCAAAGCTTTCCTAATCAAACCCACAAAAACTAAAATTCTCCATCGAAATACAAATCTCCTCATAATCAAATGGCGGATCAGCAAACTGTAGATACTCCATCGACGGGGACCCTACAATCGCCGCCACAGCAACCACCGCAAAATCCACAGTTGCAGCCGGGAAAGGAGGAAATGCTGCAGTGCGTCACCGCTTTAGAGGCTGCTCTCCTCCCATGCTTACCCGCTCGTGAGCTCCAAGCCATTGATCGCTCCCCTCATCCTTCTCATCAGAGTATCTCTCTCCCTTTTTTTTTGTTTTTTTTTTTGATAATTTATGAATTCCCCATTTTTCTCTTTCTGTATTTCATGTATTTTGTAGTGTAATTTTTAGTTCTTGATTTTGAAATTGTGATATTATACTCTTAAATGTAGAGGTAAATTAGGGATAAGTTGATTTTTCTGGGATTGAAATGTTGAATTGTTCCATTTTTATATTTTTGAACTTGAATTTTGTGCAAATTTACATTAGTAGTGGAAGAAGTGTATTGCTGACAAAGCTTATGCCCTCGGTTGGGTAAGAAATTATAAAACCAATACATGCCCTATTGATGATTTTATCCATAAGACTTGTTTAGCCGATTCGTAGTCGGATAATTTTTCGTTCCATTCTTTGAAATAAGTTTCCTCCTCCTGTTACGAATTTACTAGGATGTTGGAATTTGGCCACATGGGAGCATTTGATGGAAAACATTATTGGTTTCATCGTTACTCGAAACATATGTAGCTTGATCCTTGCAATTGTAATGAGGCTACTTCGGGATGAATACTAATAAGAAAGAGTGCCACTTAATCCTACCATTTTGGCTTAGAAAAGTGAGCTAGAACTTATGATAGGAAGTGTCATTTATCTGTATTTTATCTTGTCCGTGATAATCATAATTGTATACAAGTCACATCTATGTGTAGGGGAATGAACATTTTTTTTTGTTTTCGCAATTTTTTTGTTTGTGAAACTATTTCCTGCGTAAAATTGTGCAATGCTATGAATGTGAAGAACTTTTGGTGAAGTAGCGGAGTGCAGGCAGGGTATGGGAACTTCCCGGAAGTAACTTCTATGATTTGGGACATGGTCTGATTATTGGCCTATCGGGTATAACATGTTTAGTTCATTAAAATTCCATTATCGTGCCTAATCTCTACTCTCTTGTATAGTAGTGGGCTGGTAGTTACATGTGTTGTGGTCTTAAATTGCTTGGATTTGTGGCTTCTGTAGTTTAGGTGTAGACAGAAAGTCGGGAGCTAAAGTTAGGGCTGTCATGTCTTCTTTGTTCATAAGCCTTCATTAATAATAGAAGTACTCTGGCTTAAAGGAAATATAAGTCGGCATTATCGGTTGCAATTGCTATGGATGAACTGATATTCTGGTTGAGTAGTTTCTGTACTGTTCTGCTAAATGCAATCCTTTACTGTCTAATTACTAAAATTTGCATTTTGGTATGCAAGTGGCCGGTGATAATTTAAAGCCTTAATATGTCTTGGTGCCTTGGTGGCATTCCAAAGGAGTTGGATTGTTTTTCTTTGCTGGTAATTAATCTGGTCTCAATGCTCTAAATGGTGTGCCAGAGAACTTCTCTTGGACTGTAAAACTCTTTTGTTTCTCACTTATTATTCCTGAATTCTTCTCTCTAATCTCTACCGCCAACTCGTCAAGTGTTATTTTGTTTTTGAGATGGGCTATTGTGGCTGAATCGTTGTTTCTGTATCATTGTAAGGGAATCGTAGTTTTTTGATGTTTGTAGAAACTTTCATCTGAGCTTTGTGAATAATGATAACTCACATGGGAATCTGCTGATAATGCTACATATTGCTTCAGTTGACGTGGAAAGACATGCAAGAGATTTCATGGAAGCCGCTAAAAAGCTTCAGTTGTATTTTATTAGTCTGCAACGTGAGGATCATCCTACCAAGACCGAAATGCTTCAGAAGGTAATGGAGTGTATATTAGAATTTGGGTCCATTTATACAAGCTGTAGACCTGCTGATATTAAACAACTGATTCGCGGACTGATGATCATCTTTCATGTTGTGTCAGGATATTTCTACTATGGAAGAAGAGCTGAAGGTCAAAACAGAACTTATTAAGAAGCAAGAAGAGCTGATTCAGGGATGGAAGAAAGAGTTGAGAGAGCAACTTGACAAGCACAAATCAGAGCTGGAGAAGGTGTAACCTACAGTAGCAGCTCAATCTTCCTGATGTAACATGATTAGTGATAACAATAGAAAAACGAGCTAATTGATTTCGTAAATCTCCAAACATGGGGTTACTTTTAGAAACTCTTACTAGTTTGGACTTTTGAGTGGCAGTCTAGCAGACATCTAACCCTATAGTCTGTAGACCTTGCATGTGATCTCCTATACAGCTTGGTTCTATCAAGGATTTAGTTTGCTCTAGTGTACAAAATGTGGAAAGTCCTTCAAAGTTTGAAGTCCCTTTTATATAGCATTTCGTACGTAAAGTATTACATTTATGTGTTGCTTGAATAACTGTCTCAAGCTTAAGCATGCATATACTTCCTTTCATCATATAACAGTGCAGGCTTTAAATCCCTCAACATTTTTCTTATCTAGAGCCAAAAATAGGGAAAATCGAATGGCTTGTGATTGTAAAAGCTATATTTGCAGAAACTTAGGAAAGCACAAGAACCAGAATTATCAATACTATTTGGATTTGATTGCAGTTACAATAAGAAAAACATGTATCCAACTAAAATTTTACATCCTGAACTATATATAATTATCATGGTGTCTAAAAATAGCATAAAGGACAAATGGCAGCTCAGAAACAACAGTACAAGTTAAGGTTCCCAGATCACAAGCCATCCCAACATATGCAAGTTTAAACTCAGATATCCAACTATTTCTTTGCGTATGTAATTAACATATCATTATCTCCAACCATCTTAAAATTCTGGAGGGCGTTCATTGCAACTGTTGATTGCATTTCATTTTCATACTCCACGAATGCAATACCGGGCTTTGCTTCTACCATACGCACCTCCTTGAAGCCAGGATATTGTCTAAACAACACCGACAGCATCAATGTAGTTGCATCATGCGGAAGATTCTGAACAAAAAGTATGTTATTTGGTGCAGCTGGGAGCTCTGGGACAATCGGTTTTGCACCCATATATGGGATCTGTGAAAGCTGCAATAGTCAGCAAATTTGTATTAGATTGGGGGAAAAAGGGACTGTAAAACGAGAAAATCTTGAAGCACGTTGAAGCCCACAACTTTAAATTTACTCAAATGACTTGCTACTGGTTACCCTTCTCATTCCTCATAATCTGCCTTCCCCAGTTCAATCAAGCCTAAACAAGTGTTTTCGAATTATGGAGTTCACTAATACTGTCTCCTAAAATTTATAGTCCACAGAAGTAAAAATAAAACCAATAATCTCTGCATAGAAAAGAGCTTCACACGTCCACACTGCACATCACGGGAGTAGAGACTGAAATGTATACAGAAAAATTACCCTTTGAATGTTATCTTCATGCAGATAGAGTAAAAAGGTTCCATGATGCCTAGTAAGGTGTTTAATTCTTTCTTTCTTTTCCTTCCTATGTTTAATAATAGACAATGAACACCTAACTGATCAGGAAATTGACCTAAGACCTCTTGTACCTATAACCTCAACTTTGATTGCTCGACCAGCCTCACTGGCTCTGTAAACAAGTTTTGTACGATAGTTTTCCTTTTTACAAATGTTCTTTTATACGACGTATTTACTTCTTGTATGAAACAAACACAAAACATCAGAGTTTGCTGAAGTTCCAAATAGACGTAAATTAATGCATGTACAGGTGCAATAACATTAAGATGGGAAAAATAAAACTAAAAAAAAAACTTACAGGAGGAGCTACGCCATATGCTCCCGCATAGTTCATGCCCGCAGCTGTTTGAGTAGCATCATGTTGTTCCCTCCGCTTCTTACCTGTTCACAGTATGAATAACATGCATCAGCTCAGAAACTGACATGAAACGTCCAGCGTGCTAGAGTAGCTCTTAATCACTCACATAAATGCATAATTAAGGAAGAAAGGGCACTTTTTGACAGAACTATTATCACAAGTTTTTCTTTCAGTTTTGTTTGTTGGGTTTCTTACTGCTCCTAAAGATAGTTAGCAGTTTGATTTTCTTCAGAATTTTTCAATCAGCAATAAACACAAGGAATATAGACTTTTAGTTATAGTCTATTTTACTAACCATATGTCATACTTACATCTCCTTCAATTTGAGTTTTTAACGATCGATAAACACAAGCATCTCCTACAAAGATAGGGTTTAAGTTTTCATCTACTCTTCTCAATGATACTTCTACGTTCATTCCATATATACTACTCCACTGCCTATTCACTTTCAACAGAAAACTAACCTACAGGAGATGATAGGGATCTAGAAGTAAGTTTCAACGAACGAGTTATTCCCACACTGCCAACACTCCTCAAATTTATGACCACCACTTACAAGCACCTTCCGCAATGATGGGTTTAAGTGAAATCTTCGTACAGTAGTATCTTTATCTACTTGGATGCCAAAACATATTCAGGCCTTGTTCTCTTCACCTGGTGTGGTCTGATTTATCTAGGTTCTGGTCTGGTCTAGTTTGGTCTGATTGTTTCTTGTGAGTGTTTTGGTCTAATCTGGTCTGAGAACAGAACCTCAATTTCCTAAGAGGGTAGACAACTAACATACACTCTCCAAGAAAATATAGGAATCTATGAGTTACTTTATTGGACAAGTATTTCCACCCTGTTCCAATTCTTGACCATCAACTTCAACAGAGCCTTTAGGTAATCAAGCATTCATACTTTACCCACACCTAAATCACCATGACATCAGCTACGCAGCTGCTACTTTCCAATTTTTTTATAAGAAAAAAACTACATTAATCAGATGAAAGAAAGAGTACAAAACAAAGACTGCAGGTTGTCCTCTAATCCGAAATCAAAACTATATATAAACCCAGTTTCTTTGAAGCTCCCCAACTGAGTAACTCTTAAAAGCCCCAGCCGCCTTAGCCCATAACGAAGCTAAAATAAGTGACTTTGTCCCATAACAGTGAGAAGACTAAGTCATTGAAATCGTACACCCTGCAACCACTTCACCCCCTGAGCATAAGGTTCAATGGGAATCGCACAAGGGTTCTTGATACATAGAAACCTCTGGTAAAATGCCTACCCAGCCAATGGTAGGCTGTGAATAACAAGACCAGCAATAAGCTCATTTGTTATATAACACAAGGGGATGAGGTTTGGCGCAAGCCAACACAGTGATACACACACTCTTCATTTCTTCAATCTTATTAGATATACCGAGCCAGTTAGCTGAGCAGTACAGACTATCCCAGAGTCAGCATAAAGATGACTAGATAACTGTGAGCAGATGTCCAACACACACATGGAAGCACATACGCGCACCAATAACACACATAACTATAAGTGACTTTGAGAAAAGAAAGGACAACAACATCAACAAGCACGGACGATAGGAAAGGAACACCCCAGACAGTTAGTGGTTGGACCAAAATTCCCAACAAATTAGTTTTGAACTGTATCATTTTGAGATCAGAATTTTGGTAAGATTGTAATCCAACGAATTTATTTCCAAAAGAAAAATGCACAAAAACCTTGATGTTTGACTAACATCAGTAGAAAATGACACATCATTTTTTTGAGTAAGAACAGTAGAAAATGACACATCAGTCTTCCATTTGTCCTCATAAAGACCTTAATAATTCTCTTTCCTTTCTCTGGGGTTTTTCCATGGAAGAGGGATTCCTGTACTAGACAGTAGACATACAGCCCCATACCAAGGAAATGGAGTAAATGAGTAATAGACTTAGACATCAACACCATAAAAATTTACTTGCCTGCAGGCTGCAGCTAATGTAATTGACTCCAATATTATGGTAATTGAACGGATCTGCAGATATCTATGACAGCATATACATCGGCAGAAGAATAAAGGTACCTCGTTGTATTATTTACACCATATTTACGAGACTCCCTAAGACAGAAGTTACTCGCTTAATCGGGAAAAACAAAAAAACAAAAAACAGATGGAAGTTCCGCCAAAGAGCTGCCCATCTTGGTACCATCCAACCTAGAAGTATTGCGGGGCAGATAGCTGTGAAAATCTAAATTACTTTTGATTGAGGAACTGTGGGAGAGCTGACTGACTTGGGACTTGGCTTAGCTATGTTATTAAGGGGCAGAGGAGTGAAAATCTACCAGATGCACAAAACAGCCTTGTCTAAGCCAAGAAGGTAGAACCAGGTGGATCATGTTTTTCTAGATGGAATATCCATTTAAACAACTCTCATCGGTATGGAACCCCTCACAAGGAAAGATATTATCAAAGAGAAAATAGAAAAATAAAAAAACTATCCTCGCGCTATTCCTAAGATGATTGTAAAGTTGTTGACGTGCACCGGTGCATGGGTTAACTTTACTTTGCTTTTCATACCAATTTATAGAAGTTGAAGGTGACTTTCCAAAAGTACAAGAAGAACGTCTTCCAACTCCATTTTCTGAGACACTAGTAGCTTAATGTGGATTGCATGTAGCAAAGCAATAAAAAGCATTTTGCCTCGAACAAAAGAAAAATTACACATAATGACGCTAGATTCGACAACGCATTTATGTTTCTTTTTATTAACTACCCCTTGAAGTATCTTTAATACATTTCTACTCTTGCTTTTTCTTCTTCTTTTTTCATGTACCCACTTTCAAAAATTGGTGATTTCCCCCCCTACCCATTTCTACTCTATTACTCTATTTTTTGCAAACACATTTTACCATCATTACCCCTTTCCCCCGTAATATTTACACCTTTCCTCTATCTCTTTCCTACTTTATCCAACTTTTTCTGACACCCACCCATCATTTCACTACCTTTCTCTTACTTTATCCATATTTTTCTTACACTCATTCATTTCTTCTAGAAATAAGAGTCTACGATAAATAGGTACATAAAAAGTGGAGTATATTACCTTAACCCAAACAAACATTTTATAACAAGAAATCTTGAATGTCGGGTGTCCTCCCCTTGTATTTTCATTTCTAAGTTTTTTAAATCACGTGTTTTCCTGTTTGACCTTATTTCACTATCTTTTCCCCTTCTCACCCAGACGTTCTTCTTCCCTATCTTTTGACCTTTCCCAAACAATTACTTTCACCCATTTCACTTTCCAATTCCACTTCAACAGCTTTCATCAAACCCAAACTACAAACTTATCCTCTTCCATTGTCTCGAAATTTTCATTTATCATCCTTCCTCTCTTATATTACAAACAAACAAAACCAAATTTGTAGATTAAGAAAAAAAATTGAGAGTCACACGAGCTAACATCTACTTTTAATTCTGTTAAAGGAAATAATAGATGTCTAACTGATGATTCTAATGGGATTTCTTTGTCGCGGCAGGTAGCATTAGATCCAAATACCACACGTATGTTGCAACATCGTTCCGTCTCTTCAAAAGACATACCCCTACTTATCTTACCATATTATACCCTTTCAAGGGGTATGAGTGCAAATTCAACATTCCAACAAATAATTAGTCTTTTATATAAGTCAAGCAATTTGATATACCCAAGCCAAATAATTAAACCTCGGTGGATGGAATAACTGATAGTAGTTTCTATACAAATATCATTCTAGTACGGATCAGACTTAATGAGAAGAACTGTAATGAAAAATGAAAAAAGTGCTTTCTCTATATGCCAAAAAAACAGGAAGAAACAATTCCATTGTTGATCTAATTGTCTGTCACTTAATTTGCTTTCAAATATAACCAGCAATTGCACTTGATCATAGAAATTTGGCGTGGAACAAAACCACAAATAAACAGAAATATGTGAACAAAGCAGCATACCTCTCTCCTCGTGTCTCTTTCGTTTTTCTCGAGGAACAAAAGTACCATCAGCTTTTGCAATTACATCTGACTTGGTCTTTGCATATTGTATTCTCTGCATTAATAAAGACATGCTTATCACTTTTACTATCTGACCAGGGGATAAAATGAGTGATCATTGAAGACAGTATGGCACAAATGAACCAACACAAAGCTGGGCTGATGCAACTCTAAAACCCTAAGCCAAACCCTATAAAAATAAACCATGTTGCCTTTTGTACGAACTACCCACATGGCCCATTTCACCTATCACCAAAAATATTCATTGTTGTCTACTTCTCAATGATGACAATTATACTTCTTTCCTACCATAACTGGTTCAACAGACAACCAAGTCCTTTTAACTTTCTGCCCTTTCAATTTGGATAACATTCCACAATCACCCTCCCCTGTTTCAGCAATGCATACTTATGCGGATGACATTAAATTAATGTACATAAATCACTCCCAGCATAAAGAACATAAAATCTTTGTTTATGTTTTGGGATACTCCGAATATTTAAAGAGCATAATATGGAATTATTTGAAATTTTCTTCAGAGGATATGAGGTTAAAAAGCTGTATCGATGCATTTCTGTTTGTGTGTGACTGTGTGTGTTTTCAATACTCAGTTGGACTGTAGCCTAGAGTTGAGAAAAATATAAATAATTAAAATATTAAGGCCAGTTCCTTTTTAACTAGCTCCGAACTGTAAGCAAAACTGCAAAAGCAATTCAAAACCTGACTTTACCGAAATTCCACTGACAATCCCACTTAGACATGAAACATTTTGACATCTGGTTTATAATGAAAAACATAAGTCAGAAGGGATTACTACTCATTCAAATCAAGTGAAATACCATATTTTCTTAAACTAACAAGTGCAAAGAAAATGACACGGGTAAGAATGAAGCATTTGATAACATCCTGAAATTTTCTTCGAAACATTGGTTCAAAATCATCTAAAAAACCCCAATTGTTCAAAATCTTCAACTATTGGTAAGGTAAACACAACCAGAAATTTGGTCCCTTCATGTGGAGAAGATAACAAATGCCCAGATTGATTATATCAAACAGAGCCTAAGGTTGCATTTGGATGGATGGACAACTATTTCCATTAAAACCACTACATATGATGGAACTAGAGGGATGTAATATATTATTACAATCACAGCCAATATCCCAGTACAGCAACCACTGTTTGAATTCTCTCTTCTACAAACTCTAGATTGAAATAATTTCTCCTCACCATTACAAAGTTCTAAAAAGGTTAGAAAAATTAAAAAACTGAGACATTTTCTTGCATCAGTTTCAAGCACATTATCCATTCAAAGGAGGAGATGTAAATATGACTCTTTTGTTGGGACTTCAATACGGAGAAAACTGGGAAAAAATCAACATCTCCCACACTGAAATTCTTTTCTCCAACTGAGAGGATAACAGAGTCATATTTTACCCTTCGGCTTCTTATGTTGTACCAAACTAATGACAAATAAAAACAAAACAAAACAAAATCCCGTCCAACCTAATAGAGTCCAGAGTATTGAAGCAAAAAACATGGAACCCGTGCAGAGCCATTTGATTAAAGGGTGGAGTATTGACAATAGGATCTGAGGCACAAATAGTAGAGCAAAATTGAATTGAATCCCTGCACACCTCAAAACACCTTCATTTACTAATTCTTCTCTTAAGATAATCCACAATGCCACCTAAAAATGACTAACTCAGGTCTGAAATTTGCAACTCCTACAATTTAATAAGTTCCACCAGAGGAACCTCAAATCCTACTAACAAGATTCCAAATTGAAATCAAACTTAGCTGTTGGCAGTGTTGGCCTATACAAAAACGTCAATGCCTCTTACAAAACTAGAAGGCGCACCAAAATTTTGGTGTAGATTTGAGCTTCTCATTCAAAATAATGAAGTTAGAGACTGAAACAAAAACCTTGCATTCTCCCCCTCACTATAGTATTTTGTACCCTTCCATAGTTCCAGCCAATCGAACAGAAATGACAGCACATACGGATTCAGGTTTGGAAGCCCTCTGATCAATAGTACTAGTATTTGACATTGACACAAAGATTATGAGATACAAGTAGTACATTAAAGTTGAACTAAATCCTCCCCTACTTCATCCATCTTTTTCAAAATCCTGTATTAGGTTGGCATGTTGATAATCCAACCAAATGACAATGACAAACTCAAGTATGCCTCCTAATTTTGCAACTCCGTCCAAATAAAATAATCACATTACTAGTTCAAGTTACACTATCAACGCCACTAATAGTTCCGAATGGAGAAAGTATTGAGTCCCGCAAGACCAACCCTAAATGCTAACACTAAAAACAATCACAAAATAAAAATCCAACTTAAAACTGTTTCCCAACATACCATAGGTTTATCATAAAAAGGAAACCCTTGCATTTGGCGAAGCGCATTGGTAGCTGAAGAAACCTCTTCAAAAACAACCCAACCTTGACCTTTGTGTTTCAATGTCTTGAATGCTAATACCTCCCTAATCTTCCCGAATTGAGAAAACACAGCGTTTAGAGACTTCTTCAACTCTGGAGAAACATATTTACAGAATGGTTAATAGCATAATCAAGCGAGAGAGGAGATAGAAAATTGAAGAGATTAGGGCAAAATTGAAGTACCCTCGAGCTTAATTTTTTCGTTGAGATTGTTGATATAGATAGTTTGATTAGCAGGAACATCACTTCCAGGGTTTGCCGTTTCTGCCATAGCTGCAATTTCTCTGAGCTTGAAGTTTCTCTGGTTTTCTCTAGTATGGGATTGAGGTTGTAAGATACTGCTATGGCTTCTGCCCAGAATTACATGGAAGTTTGGGAGGAGAGAGAAAAATGGGCTTTTAGTTTTGTGTAAAAACTTGAAGAGGTCTGTGTTATTGGGCTGAATTTCTTGGGTTGCTAAGGTTTAGCTAACTATGTGGGAGTAATTGGATTTAGATCCAATGGGTCGGGTTCACATTCGTGGTCAAATCAATTGATCGTTTATAGATACGGACTCTACGGTGGGATTATACAGAGAACCAGCTCAACTCCTCATCGAACTCGGTGGCCTAACGATTATTGAACACAAAGTCACAAAACATAATCAAGGCTTCTTATTTTTGGTGCAAAGGAATAATCAAGGCTAGTTTTTGTTTCTAGCCTTTGAGAATTCAAACTATTTATGTAGTATTAATTCCATCACCAATTTAGAAAATATTGTAATGGGGAAATAAATTTCAAATTCATACACTACGTCTGCCCTAGCATATTATTTTGAAATCCGATCCTGATCTTCTTTACAAGTGTAAGATCTCGATGTGCAGCCAATGCAGGTTGCAATTTTTATTTTTTAACTTTATTAAGAAAGTATGTTTGCTTACAATCTCTTTTGTTTTGGTCGACCTTCTTGACTGAGAACTGCATCTATACCAATTCCTGGAGCGTCACAATCTACTTCAAAAAAGCTTATCAAAACCTAGAAAGGCTAGAGTTGGTACTCTTGTGATCATTTTGAGTTCTTCAAAGCTTTGTTGGGCAGCTTGTGCGAGTCCACTCAACTTCTCTTTCTTCAATACTTTTGTGAGTGGGCGTCAATAATGCTGAAATTCTCGATGAAGCGGTAATAAGAAGATGCTAGGCCATGAAAACTGTGAATATCATGTATTGATTGAGATTGTCAGCTCGTCTCTTGTGTGGCGTGCCACACCATCTATTGATGGTGTAACGCGTTCACACTAAAGGAGATATGATATTGTATGTGAGCTAAGCTAAATAATAAATGTTGCATTTTGTTACACACACACACGTCACTTGTACCTAGAGCTGTCAATTCTCAACCCGAATTGTTAAACCCGTTGGGTAAATCCGATCATTAAGAACCCGAATCGTTGATAACCCATGAGCTAGAACCCGAAACCCGATCCGATCTGATAATATTCAACCTGAACTTGAACCATCTCGAACAGATTAACCAGATTATGATCCGAACCCGATAACAAACCGTCATGCAGCAACCGAACCGCTTCTACCCGAAAACCGTTAATGACCCGATTTGTTTCAATCTGAACCGTTTCAACCCGAGAAAAACTCGTTTACAACCCGAACCGTTTCAACCCGGACCGTTTACAACCCGGACCGTTTACAACCCGAACTGTTTCAACCCGGACTGTTTCAACACGGACCATTTACGACCCAAACCGTTTACAACCTGTAATTCGTTTACAGCACGAACTATTTCAAGATACATGTTGTTTAAATCGAATCGACTTAATTCATTAACGATTGAACTTGTTTGTCTCGGTTCGTTGTTGAACATGATAGTCTCGTTGTTGTTTAAACCAATATGAATATATGATAAACTTGTATTTACAAACTTTACAAATTGATTATGTACCAGTGATAGAACACCTTGGTAGCATGAACCTTAGTGTTGTGAAGGTCGCGGGTCTTAAACCCTTTTTATAAATTTGGATGTACTGTTAAAAGTTATGATTTTTTAATTTTTTTGAGGTTATTAATCTTAATTTAAATAGTTATTATTTTTAAAGGGGGTATTTTATCATGCATATAGAATAATAAAATCACCCTTTTATTTTTAAAAGTAAGTAGATTTACATTTTAAGGGGAAAATTGTTAGAATCCATCATCAAGGATGAACTCATTGCTGACTATCAATAAGCATTAAGAGAAAAAAAAGACTAGAGAGTTCTGAGAGAATTATTTCTTGTTATTGAATGAATGAAAATTAGGATGATTACAACAACTATGGTAGCTATAAATACAAGATAATTGGTGAGGTGTCTTAGCCAATAGGAGAGCTACAAATATACAGCTCAGCAACTACAACAATCAGTGATACAACTAATTTATTCCTCATAAGATGTGTCCAAGTCATTCTAGTGTAATAATCAACTATAGCAAGGAATTCATTACACCTAGATGAATCAAAAACAGAATATGCCCCCCATACATAACTATGCAACCATTTAAAGGGCTTGGTTAATTGTCTTGATAAACTAGTTGAAAAAGGAAATCTAGTTTGTTTAGCTATAGGACAGATCTGACAAAAAGATTCAGCTAAAAAATCATGTACATCAACACCTTTTAGACCTTTTATTTTGCCAAAAGACATATGCCCTAGTCTAAGATGGCATAGTTTGGCTTCCTGTATTGCATCTGACTTAGAAGTTGAAAGAGCGTAGTTAGTTGAGGCTAGATTGATATCTGGTATCAACATACCTTCACTCAAGCTGTACAGGCCTTTCTCCAACTTACCAAGAAGAATATGCTTGATCTTGGAAAGATCCTGAATATAGCATTCACCATTTGTAAATGAGATTGAACACTTAATATCACAACATAGCTTAGAGATAGATATCAGATTAAACCGAAATCCTGGAACATGTAAGACATCTCTAAGAACAATTCCTCCACCTAAGTGTACTTAACCTTTGTTATTTACTTGTAGTTTATTTCAATCAGGTATATTAATTGTACGTTGTCCATCATGCATAGGCTCAAAGGATGTAAAAAGAGAGAAATTTGAACACATGTGGTCACTAGCACCATTGTCTAATATCCATTTTCTTTTGAAATTAGACAGAAGATAGGATGTACCTTTAGATTGATAACTGGTTGCTAATCCAAGTGAGTGAGAGCCAAAATTATCAACTTGGTTAGCAACCTGTTGAATATGCAGACACTTCATTAGTTGGTTGTAATGATCCTCAGTAAATGTGGCATGGACTACACCTGATTCTGTATCTTCTTGAGTTTCTTGAGAAGTATATCCATCCAATTTAGCTGTTGTGGATATATATTCTTTTTCCTTTGCCCTTGAAATCTTTTGGATAACCATGGAGTTTCAACATTTATCATTAGTGTGATTTCTCATTTACAGTGATCACAAAATAAATTATTTCTGGTGTTGTGACCATTGGAGTTATTGAACTGACTTCCAGATCATGCATACTGAGAACTAGAACCAACATTATATTGACTCTTATAAGGTTTATTATCAAACCTCCTGACATTGAATGCACTGGATTCTAAATGTGTCCGGACTCTATGATTATGCACCTCTTTCTGCTGTTCTCCCTAAAGTAACAGACCATAGTCTTTTGAAATTGTAGGCAAGAGACTCATCGTGAGAATAGTACTCTTAGGATGCTCATATATATTTCTGATTCAGTTTCATCATGAACTGAATTAATCTTTGATTCTGCTGTGTTTTGAGCAATTGTTGTGTGAGTGTACAACTGCAACTAGTACAAACACACACAGGTAATGGTTCCAATCCATCAAGTTGATCCCACAACATTTTGATTTTAGTGAAAAAGATAGCATGCAACTAGTTCATCATCACCTTTAGTTAGTTCACTCAAATGTTGTTTAACAGAAAAATAGTCGAGGTCCAGATTCTCTGCAATACATGTCTTCTAACTCAAGCCATATTGCTCTTGCTGCTTTGAGGTAGAGAACACTCCTTGCAATCTTAGTTCAAGAGAGGCTAACATCCAGGAAATGACTAAATCGTTGCACCTAACCCATATCTCGTAGTTTGCATAATTCATTTCTGGTGGATTCAAACTGCCATCAACAAAGCATAGCTTGATTCTGGCTGACAATGCTATCATCATTGAACGTCTCCAATCACTAAAACATTTTCCTTCACCTTTGAATTCAATGCTCACCAATTTGCATGTGGCATTCAAATCACTATTACTTAGATAGTAAGCAGAATTGGGATTTTGTGTTGGATCTTGTTCTGTAGGAATCTTGTTGATATAAAACTACAGTTTCTTTGAGAATTAATCAAAAAGACTAACAAGAAGAAGAAAAATGGCAGGATCAATTGATCATCTTCTCTGATACCATGTTAGAATCCATCATCTAGGATGAAATCATTGTTGAATATCAGCAAGCATTAAGAGAGAACAAGATTAGAGAGTTATGAGAGAATTATTTCTTGTTATTGAATGAATGAAAATTAGGATGATTACAACATCTATAGTAGCTATAAATACAAGTTGATTGGTGAGGTGTCTCAACCAATAGGAGAGCTAAAATATACATCTCAGCTAATAAACTAACTTCTAACTAATACCCTAGATTTTAGGACGAGTTGTGAGAGAGTTGATGTCATGGCTTCTAGGAGGTCTGTGTTGATGTTGATCTTTGCTTCCCTTGATACATTGAAGGACATATGAAATGATGAAGTTAGATGTAGAACTAGGACATTGTACACCAACAAAAAACTTAAACAAGTTTCATGTCAAGTCGTTTATAATTAGATTGGTCGGATTGGATTGAAAATTTCAACTCGTTTTAGAAAAAAAGTCGGGTTTGGTTGGAAAATCTCAATCCATTTATAGATGGGTCAATCAATTACGGCTTTATCTAACTCATTGCCGGCTATAAGGACATTATTTTGTTCAATAAAGTAGAGACCTTGATACTTAGAGACTTGACTCACTTGAGTCTTGAGAGCATTGGCATTGTTACGATAATAAGAACCTTTGCTTTTGTTTGGGGGAGATTTGAAAACGAAGTTAGGAGAAGATACATAGAATCTACGCCGTTTTCCTACCACCTCATACATTAACGACACGTGGATGAACTACATCTTGTTTTAAAATCCTCATAAACATCATTGTCATCATTTTGTGCCTCCTTCCTCTCACTTGTGGTCGACTTGCCGTCTGCTGCCCCAACCATTGTCCTTGATCTTCTTTATTTTATTTATTTTATTCAATTACAATTTGGCTTATATTATTATTGTGTTTGTGGTTACTTAATATTTATTGATTATTCATTACTTTAAACAAAGAAATATGCAATAAGTTATCACTTGCATTGTCAACTGAGTTTAATTAATTTTATGTATGATATTTTATGTTTTGTCCTTATCATTGTTTATTTACTTCCATTTAAGATTAATAGTAAATGCCCACAAAAAAAATTGATTGTGATATGTTTGATTGAATGTGAACGTGGCAACATGTTGCTTCACAAATTTGATAACTTTTTTATAAAGTAGAGTATTCTTTTTTATATGGTTTTTAAACATTACGTTTTAGAAAATTTTAAAATTCTACGTAAATTTTTTGTGATTGGAATTATTTCAACTATTTATATTTAATAAAAAAAAACTATTCAACAATTTTATAAGTGCATATAAGAGGTGGTTAGTGTTTAGAAGTACTTGAAATGGACGTATGTAAGTACTGAGTAAGAGTGTGTTTAGATGAGTTCGGGTAAAATAAGTTGAAGAGTGTGCTCGTACTTGAAAAAGATTTGTATGCATAAAATGAGTTAGGTTGTGCTCTATTCATATGTTTTTACTAATCTTAAACTTAGATGAACTTAAAATGTAAACAATTTCTCAATAAAAAGTGAAAATAAGGTGAAAGTAACATGAATAATATCTGGTTTGCTCGATTAGCTTCTCAACAACAGGGGTTTATAAAATACATGTTCAATAAATCAAAGAGGGCAGTCATCAATTTTTCCACACATCGTGGTTTTGCATGGAATTTGCGGGCACGATGGTTGTAAATTAACTTGGAATTGTGGAAATTTCAAACATGTAACCATGCTAAACATTAATCGTGTATTTCAATATTATAATTTTATAAGTGCAAGGAGAATTCTTTGAAAAATATAGATAAGATAACAAGTGTAATTAATAACAATAAGGGCTAATTAAACTAATATAATTTATAACTAAAATAAACTTTAATAAGCTCTAATAAGTTTAATAGTTCATATAAGTGAAAATCAGGTGAATAAAACATATTTATATATCGTATAGAGCATTAAACGGTCAGCCACAAACAAGTAAACAGAACGCACTTGTACCGTATTTGAGAGTACATGCCCAAATATTGCAAGGTGGTGTACATGGTGGCGCGCTTCAGTTTTACTCAACGATTAGATTGTCCCTGTTCATCTAAATGTGAGCAATCCCTTGGGCAAAAATTATAAGCGAGTAATGTAATTTGATATTTTCACAACAAATTTAGAGAAAATTCTAAAATGGTCTAGTATTGTATATGAGCCCCTTTAAAATCTTATATTAATTACAAATTGTTATGAATTTGGGATCAAGAATGAAATCAGGTAAACGTTAGATTGAGACTTAATTCTTAATACCATGTGTTTATTTTATTCATTTATTTTTTTTCTTTTTTAATACCTAACTATTTAGTATGAGTACATTATTAGCTCATACCCCACCTTCACTCGAATTTCTAAACCTCATACCTCAGGAGTACTAAGGTATACAATAGTAACACCTCATACTTCAAATACGCAAACCAAACACCCGCTTATTATTATACTAGTATATCCAAGGTCGAAGATGATGATTACATTGATTAGGAACAAAGAGAAATGGGCTACGTAAAGACAAGTACTAGTGGCACGGATTTAAAACGACCCTAAACGACCCTTAGAAGCCGTCAAGCCGAGGAAGAAACCTCCTGACTCCTGAGAGGCGCCTAATATTGACGCGGTCCTTTACTAACCCTACTGGGACGCCTTTGTTTCTCACCACTTGCTTTTTATTTTTTACAGCTGCATTTCTCAGCATCCTCTATATATACCCCCTTCACTCCCTCATCAAACCCCATCTCAACATTCAACACTCTCCCTCTTCATCAAAGCATACAAACAGAGCAACCAACAAAGAGGCAAAGCTTTTCCGACTTTTTCTCACCGCCGCCGTCGTCGTTAGAGGTTTTTGTGGACTAGAACTTCCTTCTACGGCGGCTTTTTTTTTACAAATAATAACAAAACTAATAATATCGATCAATGGCTCGCTCTCTTTCTAACGCTAAGGTCTTCTTCAACCTTGTTGCTGAAAATGTCTCCATTGCTTCTCAAAGGTAAGCTAAACTCGTCGTTTTTGTTACCCTTTTGATACAGGGAGGGGTATTCTTGTCTTTTACATTTTTATTAATGTAAAATTAAACTTGTTGATTGAACAGGCGAGGATACGCTGCAGCGTCACAAGGGGTTGCAGGGATAGGTGGAAGCGAGAAGAAATTGACCAAAGAAGAGATCGGACGGTCAGCAGAGAAGTCGTGGATCCCGGATCCAGTAACTGGATACTACAGGCCGGCTAATCGTGCGGTTGAGATTGATGTTGCTGAGCTCCGTGAAATATTCCTCAAGCAGAAGATTACATCTCACTAGATTTAATTATTTACGACTAAACAAATTAAAGGAAAAAAAAGAAATGATCAATGATGCCGGTTACGGTTTAGTATGTGACCGTCGGGTGAGATTATCAGATTGCGAACCAAAAAAAAGGAGAAGAATTGTGAGCTTTCGTTGTTTGTAATTCATGACTATTATGTCCTCTGTTCTTTTGAGAGTTTGAGTGACAATCAAGTTGTGACTTCTCATTTCAAAAACTAGTATTTTATGCACGCGATGCGTGCGTGAATTTTAGAAATTTTATTGTGTCTAGTATTTCATGCACGTGATGCGTGCGAAATTTTACAATACTGTGGGATTAAATTTAAACGTTAATGTTTACAATCATTTGTTCCAATTTTTCTCTTTTAAATATTCTTTTTAAAAAATCAGTAATAAACTCGAAAATTAAAAACCACGTGCTGCATGAAGTATATTGGAGAGTGAATAATGTAATTTATTCACTAATTATTTTTTTCTTATTAAAATTCTATTTTTAGTTTTTTATTTATTTTTATTTAGATTAAAACATCTCTATTAGCCAACCACACGCAGGCCGCAGCCCAAAGATATAATCCGGCCCATTCTCTTTCGTTTGATTTCGTTTAGAACAAATTGAAAGATATAATCCAGCCCAAATTGAAATAGGTTTAGAACAAATTGAAAGATAATCCGGCCCATTCTCTTCTAAACCTATTCTTCTAAACCTATTTCAATTTGTTCTATCCGCCGCTCTCCTCTCTCTCCTAACCCTATTTGGTTTTGTTTCTGATCTCTCTCCTTTCTCTCTCCTAATTTGACGCTTTCCTTCATTTATCTCCTAAAAAAATGGCTTCAGATAGGGGAAAACCTTCAAAATAATGAATGCCATTGAAGATCTTACGCATAACGCTCTCGCCTATTTTACACAGGTATGTTCCCCTTATCTTCGTCTATTTTTAGGAATATTTGGAATTGATTTAGAATTTTAGGGTTTTATCAATTCATGTTTTTGGGTTTATAATTTGGATTTTATTCATGCGGCCGGAATAACGATTTGTTGCTTAATTTTTGTTGTATTTCGTTTTCTTTATTATTGGTTAACAATTTTTTTTTATTTTTTTTATTTGCATGTGGTCTCCCTCCATGAGTGAGTTGGAGAGAGAGATGCAGGAGCTGTGAGCGAGATGACGGCGAGGCGGTGTTGAGGCGCGCGAGGCGGTGGTCGAGGCGCTGTCCGAGGCGATAGGTATTTTTCTACATTATTATTATTTTCGTTAATAGATCAGTTTGATTTGTGTATGTGTCTGATAGATTTGATTTGTGTATGTCCCTGATGTGAGTTTTCAAGCTAATAATTCGAGTTCGAAATTCAGGGTTTTTCTACATGATTTTTTTTCTTTATTTTCATTTTTTGCTGATGTGGATGCTGAGAATTTTGGTTATTTTTTCACGTTTATTTGACCATTTTAGTTTTTTTAAGATCTAAAATTAAATAAATTTTGGTTTTTTGGCCTAACCTACTTTTTTTGGGTCTGTGTATTTGTGTAGTATGATTGGGAAACCAATTTATGATTTGATTTTGTTTTTTTAGTGCAATTTACTCTTGGTTGATGGAATTTTGTTATTTTTATTTTTAGTGCAATTTCAAACATGTTTTTTTCTACATGATTAAAAATAAGTCATTTCAATGGAAGTGGCATGATTTTTATAATTCTTTGGAAATAACATGATATAATCTTTCACTCTATCTCTTGATTTTGATTGTGGAATTGTTGAATTTAATGGAAAATAGTGTTTTCTATGGTAATTTTCTCAAATTTTGGGAATCATTTCAAGTGAATTGAATTGTTTTTTAAACAGTTTAACTTGGGGTTTTTTGGATTTAGCAAAAGAGTGCATTTTTCTTGCTATTTTGTTTGATTTCCTGCTGATTTTGTGCAAATAGAAAATGATTCTTTGTTTCCTGCATGCTATTCTGTTTGATTTCTTTAGTTCGTGTTTTTGCTCGTGGAGTTGTTGAATTTCACTGTAAAACGTCTTTTATGTTGTTATTGTGATTTTGTTGTCTATTATGTTATGTTGAAATTGGTTTTTGGTCGAAATGTCCTCAATTTTTGGAATTGAATGTTGGGATTTCAACATTATAGTGAAAATCAGTGTTAGTGATTGTATGGGATTTTACTGTTCTCTGTGTTTAGTAATGTGTTTCTTTGTGATGATTTATTGACTCGTGCTTTAGTTTTTTACATGAACCAGTTTAAATTGGTTTGGGTTGTTGGTAGAAATGTTTTAGAACCTAATAAAATCTGAAATAAAAACCAAATAAATAACAACTTGTGCAGACTAAAAGCATGAACATCAATCATTAATATTTAATTAAAATCAGTAAAATCATGCAAATTACTATTTTGTTTAAGAGATTGGTGCAATTGGCGAACTTAACACCCAAATGAAAATCGAACTTGAAACTGTAACTCTAATCTGTAAAAACCAAAAGAATATTTCAGATTTCTCGATTGATGGTAGATTTAAATTTTTTCATGCTTTTAATCAATAAAATCTGAAGTAATTACTTATAATCAAGTAAAAGCTAATCAAGCAATTTACATTTGCTGGTGAATGATATTTTGTTTTTAATGGGGGCATGCGATTTACATTACTCATGCCTTTTATGCTCACCAATGTATACTCACCAAATTATTAGCGACAAACAATGAAATTATAATTATCACCAAATTATCATCAATAATAATCAGCAAATTATATCACCAATGTAAATTATTCGCTTTTAATCAACGATAATTACTTTTATTTAATTTAAAAACTAATCCAGTAATCTGAAATAATGTTGAAAAGTAATTATTCAGCAAATACTTTTTAATGGACTGATTTTTTTCAAGTAATTAAAGAAATTAAAATCAAATAAGAGACAATTTAATTAATTAAATTAGGAGTCGATTTATCAGCGTGAATTCAAATCTGAAATAATTAATTAAATTAGGTTAAAAGGATGGCTATTACTATTATTTTCGTTTGATTGGCACATACCGTATGTTGTTCGTTATTTGATCTCGTTATGAACTTTTAACTCAACTTAAAATCTGCATAAAAACCAATTCAAGTCGATTATTTTCTGATTCATAATTGTAATGACACAAATAACACAAATGTAAACAGAAATTCGTAATTCTCTCAAACATGATTTTAACATAAAAAAATACTACCTCCGTTCCTAAATGATCTTTACGGTTACTATTTGCACGGTAATTAAGGAATTTTGGTGAACATGTGATGGTGGGGTAACAAATGGAAAATGAGTGGCTATAAATTGTCCAACAATGTGAGTGGGTGGAAACTAATATTAAAGTATTGTGAGTGGGTAAGTTATGGTGGGCCAAATAAGAGTAAAAATGGAATAAAGTAGAAGTGTAAAGAACTTTCAGGAACGGACTAGAACGGAAAGCGTAAAGAACTTTTAGGAACGGAGGTAGTATATGAGAAGATTTAATTAAAAGCATAAATTAAAATTTGAAATAAATTATAATTTAAATTAATAGAAGCATGAAAGTTACATACCTTGTATTTTGAAATCTGCAATTAGAGTTTAAAAAAATATAAGAGATATTAAAAGCATTAATTAAAATGTGAAATAGTTCATTGGAACTCATAAAAGAAACTTACATACCTTGTGTTTTCAAATATGCAAAATAAATTAACGAAATTATATAAGTTAGACCGATTTAATTCTAATGACAGAAATATTATAAACAGAAATATTATAAACAGAAATATAAGAGATTCATTATTCTCTCAAAAACCCTATAAACATATAAAAAAAAAAAAATGAGATTATTTAATTAAAACTGTTAATTAAAATTTGAAATAATTAATTTAAATTCATAAAAGCGTGAAAGTTACATACCTTGTATTTTGAAATCTGCAATATTAAACAAACATGAATTAAAATGTGTATTATTTTCTATAAAACATGCTTTTAACATAAAAAAATATAAGAGATTGTTTCATTCAAAGCATGAATTAAAATGTGAAATAGTTAATTGAAATTCATTAAAGCATGAAAATCATACCTTGTATTTTCAAATCTGCAACATGAATTAAAGAAATTATATAAGTTAGACCGATTTAATTCACGAATCATTATTAATTAAAAATTGTTTAATTTCTGTTATGCATACTATAATTCCATGTATTTTATGCATATTACAATTTTAGTGGCCTTATCCTTGTTGGTTATGCATTAATATTCACGAATCTATATTAAAAGTGTTATTTTTTTTTTATTTTTTCTTGCAAGGATTCGTGAGAAAAGTATACTTACTTGTATAGGAGCAACTTCAAGAACGATGATATGGTTCTTCTGAGAATCAACCTTTGCAAATGATTCTTCTTCTTCTTCTGAGAACTAAAGAACGTTGTTTTTCGGTTCTTGTTTTTTGGTTTTTTTTTTCTTTGCAGATTTTGGAGATTTTTTTGGACTGTTTTTTCATTTTACTATGTAAATTTGTTTTAATTTGGCAATTAGAATAAGCTGTAATAATTTGTAATAATTTTTTTCCTAATGTTTATTTTATTTCCTGATTTAAGTAATCAATCAACCTTAATTTAAGGAGTGCATTCAATTGTTCAACCTATGGGCCGTAATACACGTTTTTGGGCGTTTTATTAAGCCAGGGAAATGAGGTTGGTGAGGTAGATCAAAAAGTAAAACCGGGGAGGGTATTTCTGTAAATTTAATGGTGGACACCAAAAGTTAATTTACAAAAACGCCCTCAGCTCTTCCCTTATAGAATAGAGATTATTATATATTAATGACAATACGAGTGTGTTTAATTACATCTTGCAATTACAATTTAGACAAATTTTTTTTTTATTAATGTTGCAATTGTAGTTGTTGGGGTGTTAAAATGGGCTCACCATTTTAACCCAAAAGCCAATAAAACTCACTCAAGCCCAATATCACTTACAAGGCCTCAAAGGCCCAACAAGGCACTATATATACCCCTCAAAAGGCAAGGTAAAGGTGGTCATTCTCTAACCCTAGAGAAGCCACCCTACTCTCTCTCCCCTAAACACCTCATTTTATACATCAATTGTACTGACTTGAGCGTCGGAGGCTCCGCCTCGGGGACCCCCCCTTGGCCCGGAGTTCATCTTGCAGGCACCGCACGAGACCGGAACTCAAGATACCAAGGACGCTCCTACTATCGTTTCAACCCCGAAACAATTTGGCGCCGTCTGTGGGGATCGAGAGCAAAAACCCATGAAAATCCACATTTTCATGCCACCATGTTCAACCATCTCGGGTCGAATCTTGGTCACGAATGACGAAGGGAATTAAGAACTACTCTGTACTGCTGGTGGTTCAATTCGTCCCAAAGCACAAACTACGAGTCAACAAAATATAAAAGAAAATGGTTTATTTTGCTTGTTGTACTCAAAATACCCGAACACTCCAAAGTGTTAAATTTACTTTGGTACAGTGCAATATCTGGTGATTTATTTTGCTGGATTTGTCAAAATAGCCCAAGTAAAGATGCTTGATTTGATTTGTCAAAATAGTGCAATCTGCTTGATTTGTCAAAACAGCATACATTGGCACGCTGCATCACTTCCGGAGCTGATCTCCTTAGGGCCGACAACCACCCTCGTCGGCAAGCCTCCGAGGTCACGCCGAAGTCAGACCGCCAAGCTCAGTGCCGAAGCTCCCGAGCAGTCCCGAAGCTCCCGAGCTCAACCTCTCCATTTATACCATAGCTTGAAAATGGAAGCTACTATGGAGGAAATTTCATAGTTGCAACTTCAGCATCATCAATTTAGTCGATGCCCACAAGGTGTTTGACAAAATACCTCAAAGACTGGCCGAAGGTGAAGCTAGTCTCCCGAAGAACTTCCCGAGGTCGAAACGACATGCCGAGGCAAATACTCAGCGGTCTGAAAGTGGAGCCACGGTCCGAGCCCGCGCTCCCGAGGCCAAACTCAGTACCGAGGTCAATGCCGAGCATAGTTTCACTTCCGAGGTTAACTCACACGTGGCAGGCAAGGACTTCGGCAAAGCAAAATAAGCGGCCGAGAAACAGAGTAATTATTGCCCGAGCCAAGGGTCGGACATGGTGTCAAGTAGAGAAACCATAACGCTTGCATTGCTCATTGTGATCTCAAAGCTAAGTTCTCTTAACCAACTTTTACACATTTTCTATATACTCTAAGACTTTGTATAGCATACTGTTGTTTATTGATTGAGTGGGGAACTTGTCATGTATGAACACCAACCGCTCGATCAATCAAATTGCAATATGATTAAGCCATGGTCATTTCTAAGCTGGCCAGCTACCCACCGAGTGGCTAGCAACCGACATAATGCTTAAATGAAGTCATACCATACGTTAATTCTAAAGTTTTCATTATTTATGATGTCTCTGCTTATTAATATCAAATAAAATTACTAGTTTAATTGATGATATGCTAGGCAAATTGGCAACTGCAACGAAGGCAAACTCATGATTAAAACATCAAAATTTGATAATGCGAGCCACAATGTCGGCAAAATTTGATGAGATACGCTAAATTGTGCCATCTGAAGCTGATTCTTGCTCTCCATCTAAGCAAAGTCTTCAGAGATGAATGCAAAACCAGTTTAGTTTGTCAAAACACAAGACTTGCAACGTCAATATCCATCTTCTTTCTCACTCAGCTTAAGTGGATGAATTGTTTTCAAAGTAATTGAGGAAGGCCCGAGGCAATACAATGATCAGAAGAGGCAGAGCAAGGCTAAGCTTCCGAGGCCAGTACCGCCGAAGCTAAGCTTCCAATGCCGTTTCAGATTCTGGTCTCCCGAAGCTCCCTGTTCCCAGTGCCGAGGTCAGCGCCGAGCCACCTCCCGAGCATAGCAGCGAAGCTCTCGAGCAATGCCGAAAAGCAGTGCCAAATTCAGTGTGCGAGGTCCAAACAACATGCCGAGGCAACTACTCGGGGATCCGAAGTTGACCCGCCAAGGTTAATCGTCCAAAGGTGGAGCCACGGTCCGAGCCTTCTCCCCCGAGGCTAAACTCAGTACCTGAAAGTTAGTGCCAGGGTCAACAGCTCCCTAGCTCAGCACCGGAACTTAGTTCGAACAGTTTCGAAGCTCATTTTCTGAGGATGACTAAGCAGCAAGCTAACTCAATATTTGCCGACAATATTAAAAAGGAACTCAGTTCACAATCGAGAAAATGAGTATTACTGCAATTGAGAAACTCAAAATCAAGGCAAAGTCCCAAAGCTTAGAATCGAGCTCAGTGCCGAAGGTCAGTCTTCAGTGCCGAACACAGCCGCCTAGTTTTGGTGGATAGTGATGATAGTATAAATCAGCATCAACAAAGCAAACTAAATGGCTGGAAAAGCCGAGCATGGTGCCGAAGCCGACCTTCTGAGGTCCGAATCACAGCTCCCGAAGAGATTCTATATACCCATCCGAGGTTGACTGAAATCGAAGAGATCGGAGCCGATAAATGGGTGTCTCCACTGGTCAGCGGGTTCCAAAAATAACGAGCAGTGGCTTGTGATAAATCACAAAGTGAAGCTTGAAAATGGAACAACAATAATGGGTTTTAAAGAGGATGAGGAATCTCCCTCTTTAAATGGGTTAGGAAATGCCAACCAAATAAATCCCAAAAGAAGTTGCATACAACATGAAAGAGGCCGAGCGATACAATGGGCCGAGCAAACCGACTCAAAAACTGAGTGGCCCAACCTCAAAGCTAAGTATTCTATTTATTTAAGCTTTGTACTATATTTCTTGTCAACATTAATAATTTACTTGACTTGATTAATTTGATAAAATGCTAATATTCTTGGAGACTCAATTTGGCAGACATTGTCTAAATTTCTAAGTCATTTTGCAAGAGCATACACCTCAAATTGTTCATCATGTTCAAAACGAATTATACATTCATGTTTGACAAACATAAATACATCAAATGTTGAAGATCAAAATTGTGTAGCAAGTCTCCGAACAAGTCTACGGATTTAAAAGAAGACTAAAAAACCGCTCTGAGATTACAACTCGAACCGATGTTACAATCCGAGCCGATTTTAGAAGCACGTTCTTAAACAGATCTCCGGATTTGAAGAGCGAGGTTAAAAATCGCTCCGAGATTACAACTCGAATCGACGTTACAATCCGAGCCGAGGTAAAGAAACCGCTCCGAGATTACAACTCGAACCGATGTTACAATCCGAGCCGATTTTAGAAGCACGTTCTTAAACAGATCTCCGGATTTGAAGAGCGAGGTTAAAAATCGCTCCGAGATTACAACTCGAATCGACGTTACAATCCGAGCCGAGGTAAAGAAACCGCTCCGAGATTACAACTCGAACCGATGTTACAATCCGAGCCGATTTTTAGAAGCACGTTCTTAAACAGATCTCCGGATTTGAAGAGCGAGGTTAAAAATCGCTCCGAGATTACAACTCGAATCGACGTTACAATCCGAGCCGAGGTAAAGAAACCGCTCCGAGATTACAACTCGAACCGATGTTACAATCCGAGCCGATTTTAGAAGCACGTTCTTAAACAGATCTCCGGATTTGAAGAACGAGGTTAAAAATCGCTCAAATATTACAACTCGAATCGATGTTACAATCCGAGCCGAAGGTAAAAAACCGCTCCGAGATTACAACTCGAACCGATGTTACAATCCGAGCCGATTTTAGAAGCACGTTCTTAAACAGATCTCCGGATTTGAAGAGCGAGGTTAAAAATCGCTCCGAGATTACAACTCGAATCGATGTTACAATCCGAGCCGAGATAAAAAAACCGCTCCGAGATTCCAACTCGAACCGATGTTACAATCCGAGCTGATTTTAGAAGCACGTTCTTAAACAGATCTCCGGATTTGAAGAGCGAGGTTAAAAATCGCTCCGAGATTACAACTCGAATCGATGTTACAGTCCGAGCCGAGGTAAAAAACCGCTCCGAGATTCCAACTCGAATCGATGTTACAATCCGAGCCGATTTTAGAAGCACGTTCTTAAACAGATCTCCGGATTTGAAGAGCGAGGTTAAAAATCGATCCGAGATTACAACTCGAATCGATGTTACAGTCCGAGCCGAGGTAAAAAACCGCTCCGAGATTACAACTCGAACCGATGTTACAATCCGAGCCGATTTTAGAAGCACGTTCTTAAACAGATCTCCGGATTTGAAGAGCGAGGTTAAAAATCGCTCCGAGATTACAACTCGAATCGATGTTACAATCTGAGCCGAAGGTAAAAATTCCGTGATCAAAATCAAAACCCAACCCATTTTTCAAATAGAATTGGGTCTGGGGGGCATTTGTTGGGGTGTTAAAATGGGCTCACCATTTTAACCCAAAAGCCAATAAAACTCACTCAAGCCCAATATCACTTACAAGGCCTCAAAGGCCCAACAAGGCACTATATATACCCCTCAAAGGGCAAGGTAAAGGTGGTCATTCTCTAACCCTAGAGAAGCCACCCTACTCTCTCTCCCCTAAACACCTCATTTTATACATCAATTGTACTGACTTGAGCGTCGGAGGCTCCGCCTCGGGGACCCCCCCTTGGCCCGGAGTTCATCTTGCAGGCACCGCACGAGACCGGAACTCAAGATACCAAGGACGCTCCTACTATCGTTTCAATCCCGAAACAGTAGTAAAATCGAGGAGGTACATTACCACTCTGTATAAACTTTATGAATGTACAAATGTACAATATTTCTCGTAGACGTGTGCTTAATGAACATTGTACACGAACATAACTTACGGGCTTTAAATTTAAAAACATGAAATAGCATTACTTAAAGTGTAAAATAGAGATGTGAAGTGTAATTTCCGTAATTGGTTGTAATTGGGGGTCTTTGTTGACCACTTGACCTACATAAGTTGATGATTGCTAAGGTGAACGTTATCAATTTGAAATTTGCTATAGCAGGCAAGTTCTGATGCAGAAGAGTCAATTATTGTGCTTCAAAATTGTAGAAAAGTTCACGATAAAGTTCAAAATTGTAGAAAATTGATGAACGTGGATTTGTCAAATTGAAATGCAAACCGAACCATTTAGGAGGGACCCTTAAAATGTGTTTTAATAAGAACTAGTAGCGATAAATACCGACATTGGGTAATTTGCACCATTCTATGGCATATTTGTCCTACTACGTATATTATTAGTGCATGTACTAAAATATTAAAAAAAATCCCAATAACGTATACATATTTATTGGAACATGTCATGTCATTTTCTTAGCAAAAAAAATATGCACTAATATACTTTGTCTGCTCAGTTTTTAGTTGTAATTTTTGCAATATAAGTGAATAGGTGATAAATTACATTCATGCCCCATTTTCGGATGTAATTAGGAAGAAAGTGAGTTATTGAATATGGTTAAATTGATAAAATCAAGTGGGTGAAGTTGTCAAAAATGTAAGGATGCAACCAAAAGGAAACTTCTCAAAATAGAAACATTGAAACTAAAAGAGAATAGTCCTAGTAAGAGTTAATTATAACATGTAGAATCGAGCTACTCCTTATTATTTCACATAAATGTACGATTTGAAACATTCAAGTGTATATTTTATTCCAAGTGCGTATTTTATAGTAGTACTAACATAAGTAACATTTTACATAGAATGCCCCCTAATATAATATTCAACGTAGAAAGTCGGGACATTATTTGTACCAAAAGCTAGTTTGTTGTTATATCAAGGGGTAACTTGCCAAGCTCTATGGCATATTTGTGTTATTTGTTGTTATATTGAGGGGGTAATTTGGAGTTTTTATGTTTTAATAAGAGGGTATTTCAAAAACTAAAACAGACAATAACTGAGATCAAGCGATTTTAACTTTTTCTTATTCTAGTACTCCTTGCAAATAACATACCCCGTATGAGAAAATGACACTCCAATTAGTTTAAGTGCACTTGCAAACTTTGTACTTTGTATTAAATTTGACTTGGTCATTGGCGCCTAAAGCTATTGTGACTTAAAAGAGTGGATAAGAATTGTCAACTTTGGTTATAATCATTAATTTTGCCTCTTTTAATTATGCCTTGACTTGACAATTGGATAAAGTAAACTCCTTCCAAGCTTCCACCCTTTCGAAAACAATTTTTAATTATCCAATTTTCGGGTTTTGGTCTAGTTCAAGCTTAACCTCTCCATTCTTCAAGTCATCAATTATCAAAATCTGGTATTTGTTTCAGGGTGATGATAAAGGTCGTAAGTTGCGATAATATTTAATTGTCGCAATCTTGGGTGTCCGAGTTTAATTGATACATATTGGCGCCACGTAAGCTATGAGTCATCATAATATATTTAGTATCAATGCAATATTTTTAATGTGCAAATATGTAAATAAGGTAGTCGATATAAAGAAAGAAATAAATTAAAATATTAGATTTTTTTTAAGATTTTTTTGTAACATGTATCATAGGTTATATAAGTTGAATATTTTAATTTCCAATGTAAATCATGAGACATAACACATGTCATCTTTGTGACACGGCTTAAAGGTGGCATGTTGCGACCTTTATCAATTTTAGTTTGTTTTAATCAAGTTCTGTGTGATTCCTCAGATATTATAAAATTATGTTCACTCAGTAGGATAGTAGGAATTGAACCAAAGACTCTAGGATATAAGGTAAGACTCTTTTTAAATGAACAAAAAATTACTTTGTATAATAAATAATTAAAAACGAGAAAACATTCACACTAATGGAAATGCTCTTTAAATCTTAGCCAGAAAAACCTAAAACTAAATCCAACTTGCTTCTTTTGCCTCTTATTATTGGTAAGACAATGCGTATGAAGTTCATGAATAAGTAAAAAAAGTAAAAGTAAAGCACTCAATCAACAACAAATATTATAAGATGTAGTACATTATAAGAGGAATAATCCGTAGATTCTAGCCAAGATGCATAGCAACGAAGTACTATAATTGAAGGAACTTATTAATAAACTACACCCACTCTATTATTGAAGTATTAATTTCACTTGTAATCTTTAATCAATGACGAAACGAAACCCAATTTTGTAGCTATATCTTTAATTATAATATGCAACAATTGCCTAACTAATTATTCCTGTCCAAGAAAATCCGGTTTGTTGGATAATGATTCACGAACCCATTCCAAAACCCTTCATTATTCCACCGCTCGAATCATCCCTTTTTAAGTTGGAAAAATTAAATGTTCCGAGATAACCTACGTTACATTTAACTACTCCGTAACTTTCTATGCATGGTCTGAATCTTCTAATAAAACTCTACAAGGTAGAGTTGTATCTAAAACATACATTTTAAAATCAGTGATTCATATTCGTGTGAAGGAAAAATCGGGAGGTAGATATTGATGAGAAAAAATAAGGAGAATTTTGGAAAGATAATATTTAAGCCGTTCATTTTTCATTCAATGCTTGATATTGCTTAAACTCTACCTTATAGAGTTATTTCAATGGTTGATAATAATTTCTTTTTCTTAGTTTTAATATTCGGTGGTAAATACAGAGTATGATAAAATAGACAATCACCATCTCAATCGTTTCTTTATGTAATAGAGATAATTTGGTAGGAATGGGATATGTGTGTTGTGTATCTCGATTGTACAATAAACTTATTAAAAAAAGCTCTAAAACTTGTTTTTTACCACCTGAAAAATGAAAAATAGATGAAAATGTTTTGTGTGGGCCAAAATAACGGTAATAATTCTGATATTTTCTCTTCTTCCACGTTTTCATTTATTTAACTCTCTTTTATTCCCGGCTTCCTTCTCTTCCCTGAATTCACATAATTTTCACTCTCATTAATTCACAAAATTGACAAAATTCATTGACAGTAAAGAGGGGGTGGGTGAAGGAGTTAAAGAAAATCATACAGGGAGTGTAAAAAGTGGGAGTAAATTTGAATTAGTGGGTCCCACATAAAGATTTCATCTATTTTCCGTTTTCATGTGGTAAAAAACAAATTTTAATTTTTTTATTTGGTGGTAAAATACAAGTTTTAGTTTTTTAGTTGGTAAAAATAATTGTTTCAATTTTTATAGGTGATAAAAAAAAAAAAACAATTTATTCTATTTATTATACAATTGCCAAATTAAGTGTCATTTCTTCCGATTTTTAATATTCGCAACATTTGTTATTTTTACACTATTCACATATTCACTTTGACCATTGTTGGTGATTTATACGTAAGATAAAACATAGTCATGTAGGAACTTGTTAGATTCGTCTTAATATATATTTTAAAATATTAATTATTTTTCATTTTACTTAAAGAGAATTAAAGATAATGATGATCAAAGTTGTGCATTGACATGCGTAAAAGTGACGAACGTTACGAGTAAAAATGAACAGAGAAAGTATGAGATAACATATTTTAACTTTGAAGACTAGTAATTTGGTAGGAACAAGGTCGTGGTTAGAAAGTTTGTTCCGGACTTCTTGTGGATTCGATCTATCCAACCTATACGTTTTTGTACATTTACATATTTGGATTTGGTATCCGAGTTTTCAAATCGGAACGCTTTTCACCCTTTTCAGATTTTCAATTTTTTTATTTTTTTATAATAACAAGTATAATTTAAATTTTATTAAATATAAATCATTTTTAATTTTATTTTGAATATCCAAAATATCAAATTAAGTTAGTAAACGAAGAAAAAACTACCACCATAATGCAAGTTAAGCATAAAGTTGGGACCGTTATCTTCCTCCGGTCATTTTTCTAGTTTCTAATGTGATCTGATCTGAAATTTTCTGGTCTAGTTTGAATGTTTTTGCGAGATCTTTTGGCCTATTTCAGTCTGGCTTGATCTATATGTCTGAATTTTTCTTATCTAGTCTAATTTTATGAAAAATAGGTAATAAGACCTAAAGTTTTGAACTTTTCCCTTTTTCACCAATCAGGACTTGAACTTAACTTCTACGCAACTGCTTGATCGAGCACTAGATAGAGTTGATGCGAGCATTATCAGATATTTAGGAGTTAACTGACTAAGTTTCACAGGCTCAAAGGCATTGGACATGATCGATTGTGTGAAATACAATAGTCTTCTTCCCACAATTCGTATAATTTATCATTTCAGCTACCGAAAATGTACATACATATCAGCAACAGCAACAGCAACAGCAACAGCAACAGCAACAGCAGGAACAACAGCAACGTCCTGCAAGTCAATGTATGTAGGCTTTACCAGTAACCAGTAGGCGGTAATACCGTATGTTTTCACGACAAACCTCAATCAAGAGCAACGTAGTAACGTACGCACACTATTCTCACGACAACAAACACCCTCAAGCAAGCAGATCAACTTAAAGCTTCAAAACACCTCAAATAGATCAAGAGAATAGGTGAAGATGCAAAGTTAGAAGAGACCAAAGTCGTAGACAATAAGGTGAAGAAACATGTGTTACCATTAGACCTGGTTATTGGACAGGGTAGTCCAATGGATATAGGGTTAGGGTCAAGTTAATAGGGCTTTTATTGGGCAGGGCTCTTATTGGACATGGCCTTTATTGGACAGGGTCATTATAGGGTCAAACTTATACTACAATTATTTTGAAAATAAAAATAGTAATGATACAAAAAATTACATGCATAGCTTCGTATTTACTTGTACTTGCACATGGCTCTTTTGTTTTTCATTTTTCATTGCTCGTTTATTGACCCGCCCAATAATGACCCGCTATTGACCCGCAACCCGCTTTTGACCCGCCCATTATCGACCCTCTAAAAATGACCCTTTCAATACCCGACCCTCTTTTGACCCGCACCGACCCTGACCCGCCCCGCCCGATAACCAGGCCTAGTTACCATACAAAGCACCAACAACAAACAACCCTTCTTTGAACAAATAAAATATAATCAACCCCTCAAATCGAATGGCACATACCAACTCCATAAGAGATAACACTTCTTCAACATTCCTTTACCGACTGCAGATTTTTCATTTGACCTTATGAGGTCAATCAAGCAAAGGAGAACCAAATTATGCCAACAGCAGTTTCTCTACTACTCTATTACAAATCCCTCAGTCAATGATGGCTCAACATTGCGTTACCAACTCCAATAAAAAGGAAATAGACCTAGATAATAGAATGTAGTGGGATCTCGTACAAAAGAGAAGAAGTTCACAATTACACATACCAGTAGGATACAATTCTTCCCAAATCATTTCATTCTTGTAATAAACTCCGTAAAAACAACGACATGACTTAGTGTTTTCCCTTTCAAAAAAATAAAGGAACTTCTACTTAACAAAAGACTAGGTAAACTACTTCCTCCATTTTTAGGGATCGGAGGAACTTTGCATTATCTCCATCTTCTCTACTTATCAACATTACCATAATTAGAAGTCTCCCTTCGCAAGAATATCTACCTCCAACCAATGAACATCCTATGATCCTAGAAGCTATTCTTCAATCCCAAACAATTGACAGTTGTGGAATTTTGCAAGACTGTATTTCTCCTAGAAAACATATTTCGATATTCTATCTAGAAAGGGGTGCTACCCTCTCCCTCGCTGTTCTCTACACACTGACATATCTAGTAAATAACAGCATATGTTTATAACGATTTTTAACAAGGTGCTAGCATAAACCTTTATCCACAGCCCCCCAAAAAAAAGCAGAAACAGCAGAAAACAATCTTCCGGTAATATGGTTATCCATCACCAGCACCAGCACCAGCCCTGTTTTTCCATCACTCGATGCAGAACACAAATGGTTATCTCCTGTAATATGAGTGAGTAACCCAATAATTCAAGCAAAATGCATATTCAATTTTATTTTATGATTATGATGATCGTAATAGTAACACTGCATCCTATAATTAAGTTATGACAACATCAATCTTGTTTCTCCAATCACACAAAAATTAACAATCAATATGCACACCTAAACAGAAAATCAAAATATAATTAATATACCAAAAAGCCTATAAACCCCGACTAATTCAGAAACGAGTAGGGAGGACCCCAGACATCCCCAACCAGGGAGGAAGCTCGCCAAAGTGCCAAACAAGTCTTCTGCATTCAACAACCCCTTGTGAGATCCAAGCACTTCCTGGTACTAACAAGTAACAACAAATATGCAGGATTTGGAACTTTTACTTTCCATAATATAAAGGAACTTCTACTTAACAAGAAAAACTACCACTTCCTCCATTCCAGAGAATGGGGATTTTTCAAGGAACTTCACATCATCTCCATCTTCCCTACTTACCAACAATACTAGGATTTGAAGTATCACTTACCAATACGTTCTAATCCCAAACAATTGACAGCTGGGGAAACATTAGGATCCTCCCAGAAAACATATCCTGTTGGTAACAGCATATGTTTATAACAATTCCTAACAAGGTGCAAGCATTAACCTCCCCTAACTGGCCCTCCCTCCCCAGCCCCAAGAAAATCAGAAACACCACAAAACAAATCTTCAGTGAAATTTTAACAAATTAATCTTTTCTTCCTTCAATTGTTGCAGAACACCAATCTCATCTCCCTCAACAGAAAAATTACCTAATACTTCAACCAAAAGGCATACTCCGTATTCAAATCAATTTTATAACTATAAAGATCAGAAACAAAAGCCCCAATTCACACCGGACATGCCCCAATTCAGGGGAAGCTGGCCAAACAAGTGATGTTGCTGATTGCATTCAACAAAACCCCTTATTAGATGATCCAAGCGCTTGTTAATATTAATCACCAATAAGCACATTATTCAAGCAAGAAATTTCACAAAGCATAAAGTCAGCTAAGCATTTAATACTGAACATCAATATGCAAAAACAGAATTATTATAATCATGATTTATCAAACCAAATTTACTTACAACAAGGGTTAACTTGAATCTTTCTTGCTTAACCACAAGATCCAACAAATTAACCAAAAACGAAAGAAACCCTATTAAAAGTTTCCTCAAATTGAAGAAACAGAAGACCTAATATCATGATTAATCACCCTAACCTGATCATTACCGCCATGATTAGCGCAATTCAATCCACACCCACATTGTGGGCACTCCTCAAAGTTATCAATAGGGAAATTCGCAGAAGCAATTCCAACAGAAAACTGAAGTTCATCATCAACCCTTCTGACCTCAACAATATTGAGCCATACAAAAAAGATCTTAACACTAACCCCAGTAAGATTAGTGAGCTTGTTTTTGGAGATTAACCCAGTAATTGTGGGTTTGTATCTGAGTTGATAAGAACCCTCTAATGAAAAGCTACAACTACCGCTTAAGAACGCTTTGAAATCACCGGTTTTCTCGTTTAATTGATATCCTAATGCCCCTTTTGGGAGAATACCCATTGGGAAATTGAAGGTTTGTAATGCTTCGTAGGCCGATAGCGTGTCATCTGCGGCGGCGGTTGTGACGGCGATTGCGGCGAACAGAACGAGGAGGATTGACGATGGTGTCATTGTGAGATGGTTGAATGTTAGATTTTGGCAGAAAAGCTGTACTATTAGATGTAATTTATCAATTTGTCATGTAGAGAGATTCAATTTTGGGTAAGTTTGTCTCATGTATGAGATGCCATTAATGTTGGTCTGGAATATTGGTGGAAATTGCGTAGTAGACTGGGTACTAGAGACGTGTTTACTTGATAAAACTCCTTAGGATGGATATCAACAGCTAGGCAAAACCCCGTCACGTGGCGAAGTAGGTCGAAATCGGATCTAAAAGCGTACCTTGATTAAAAGATCGGAACTACGTACTCGTATTATCGTATAGTCGTATACTGAAATTATTATTATTTTTTTTATTTTTTTTTTGAAAGATAAGAAGAATATACTTAGGAGCCTCTCCGCACGAGAGTCACTCCTGAGTAGTCATTACAAAGGATGGAAGATAAACTATGACTATTCTTAGGATCTATATACATTTCCCCAACAATAAGGTGTCCTACATTTACTATCCAATATACTGCTGAGTTTGCTTCTCTAAAAATGTGTTTGATTTCCCAAGTGTCGAAGAGGTCGAGGAGATGCTTAATATCCTTGATGATGTTATGAATCTTCCAAGGAGGCGCCCAATTTCCTTTAACAGAGTTGATGACCAGAAGATTATCACCTTCAATCTGAATGTGAGCAATGTTGAGACGCCTAGCTTCTTTGAGTCCTTTGTGAAGGGCAATAGCTTCGGCCATGAAAGCCTGGGTATGACCGAGGTTGTAGGTACAAGCCGAAATCGGATTTCCAGTACTGTTGCGGATGATAATTCCTGCTGCTGCTGATGAAGTTTTACTAGAGCCGTCAAAATTGAGTTTGAAGATACCCGTCGGAGGAGGAAGCCAGCGAACCATGATAGGAGGGGAAGGTGGGGGTGGGAATAGTGGAAGTGGGAGAGGTGAAAGGGGTGCCCTTTAGCTGGTGGTGATCTAGAAGGAGGCGAGACTGTCACTCTTGATAAGCCGAGCAGGCTTTGTGGAATACTCTGTAGGGATTAAAGGAAGTATTCTTGAAAATACAATTATTCCTTTCTTTCCACAGTGACCATATGAGGAAAGAGAATTTACAAAGGGAGACAGAGTAATTCTTTAGAAACTGCATGTTTTCAAGAAGGTCATGCGAGAGTGTGTAATAATCTAACCAATTTTTAGTTAACGGTAGGTCCCACAAGAGTTTGGCAGATGGGCATTGCATAAATAGATGATTAATGGTTTCAATGTAAGTTTCACACAAAGGGCATACATCAAAGGGAAGAATATTTCTTTTATGAAGCGTGTCACGGACTGGAATGCTATTGTGACAAATCTGCCATAGGAAAATGGCTATCTTAGGTGGTATGTCTAATTTCCAAATCCAGATATGATCCCATTTTCGAGGGATAGGAGCCAACCCATGGGCTAACCAAGTTGCAGACTTAACAGAAAAGTCCCCCGAGGAAGTAGCACCCCAAATTGGAGTATCATCCAAGCTCGTAGTTGGAATAGGGAGACCTTGGATTTTTAAGGCTAAGGTCGGGGGGACCGTAGTAGCTAGTTTAGTACAATCCCAGTCATGATTGAGAAGAATAAAATCATATACGAGTAGATTTGTATTAATATTACTAATGTTCAGATTCAGGTGATTGAGAAGATTATCCTGGATAACCCAGTTGTCTAGCCAGAAATTGATAGATTTTCCATTCCCAATTTTCCAACGAATTCCTTTACGGAGAATTTCTCTTTGATTGAGGATATGTTTCCAGATAGACGAGTCTTTTGGTTTTGGAGTACACTCAAAGAAAGTCGTGTTCGTAAGGTACTTTTTCCTAATGAGGGAGACCCAAAGACTTTGTTCATTTTGAAGGATTTTCCATCCAAGTTTTGCTAGAAAAGCTTGGTTTAGAGGTCTCGTTTTCCGAAGGCCCAACCCCCCCATACTTTTAGGTTGACAAATTTTATTCCACGAAATGAGTGGGGTATGGGTAGACGTCGGTGATTGCTTCCAGAAGAAATTACGATGGATAGAGTCTAGGTTCGAACAAGTTTTTTGAGGAATGAGGAAGGAAGAACAGACATAAGCTGGAAGTGCTTCCAGATTACTTTGAATGAGAACGGTTCTACCTGCTTTTGATAGGAAATTAGCATGCCATAGATTGATACGCGAGATATTCTTTTGAAGAAGAGTATTGTAGTCTGCTTTTGTTGGCTTGAAGGACGAGAAATGAGTACCGAGATATCTTCCCAAGGAAGAAGATTTGGTCATCGAGAAGTTTCCAGCAAGAAGACTACGACGGGAATTGTCTATCTTCTTTGAAAAAATGATCGATGATTTATGAAAATTGACTAATTGTCCTGACAAATTGCAAAAAGTATTAATTAACGTTTTTAGATGGTTTGTCGCGGAGGATGTAGCTTTAACGAAAAGAAGACTGTCGTCCGCAAAAAGGAGGCATGGAATTTTGGGAGTATGCGGGGCGATGCGAATTCCAACACCAGTGCGTGTCAGAGTACTACTTTTAGTGAGCATAACAGTAAACACTTCCATGCAAATAAGGAAGAGATAGGGGGATAAAGGATCACCTTGTCGAATGCCTCTTGAGGGGGCAAAATGTTCCGTGGTGGAGCCATTGATTTTAAGAGAATAAGAAACTGTAGTAACACAAGCTTTGACCCATTGAATCCATTGACTTGGGAAACCAAAGGATGAAAGAGTGGCCCAGAGAAAATCCCATTCAATTTTGTCATAAGCCTTTTCCATGTCAAGTTTAAGTGCACACCATCCCACTTTAGAGTTTGATTTTTGGAATGTGTTTAGAATTTCTTGAGCAATCAAAAGGTTATCATGAATGGATCGCTCTGCCGTGAAGGCATTTTGGAAAGGGCTTATATGTTGTTGTAGAATTGGTCGAGGCCTACTTACTAATAATTTAGATATTGCCTTGTAAATAGTGTTGTAGAGGCTAATAGGTCTAAAATGGTTAGGGTTCTCAGGATTGTCATTCTTTGGAATGAGGGCGATTATTGTGTGATTAAGAGCTTTGGGGATTTTACCATGAAAGAAAAAGCTTTTAACAGCCGTAGTTACCTCATTGCCAATTGTTGGCCAATAAGATTTAAAGAATTGGGGACCAAAGCCATCAGATCCTGGTGACTTAAGGGAATCCATGGAGAAAAAGGCTTCTTTGATCTCAATGTCCAAAAAAGGTTTTAATAATTCAGTTCGCTGATCCTGTGAGAGCCAATTTGGCAGAAAGGAGAGATCAAGATTTCTATTGGGATCTGAGGAGGATAAGAAGCGATGTTTGAAAGACTGGAGAAGAATCTCTTTGATGGTGGAGGGTTCAGATTCCCATTGCCCTAAATCATTTTGCAATCGAAAAATTGTGTTCCTAGCAGATTGGGATTTTATTTTCTGATGAAAGAATCTAGAGTTCCTGTCTCCTTGAATGAGCCATTTCTTTGTGTTGAAGGATTTCCAGGCTGATTGACCGAAAACTAGAAGTTTTTCCCTTTGCTTGATCATTCTTGATAGATGATTATGCAGAATTTGGTTGAAAGGCTGGGCTATTAAGCGGTTTTGAATATCCATGATTTTTTCACTATTCTTTTGAAGTTTAGCAATATTATTCCCAAATTTTGCTTTTGCCCATTCCCTAAGGCGGAGTTTGATAGCAGAGAGCTTATCACGGATTCTGAAAAAGCGAGATCCTTCTCTTCGCTTATTCCATTCTTTGGCAACGATAGCGTGTGAATCCTGGTCAAGGGTCCACATATTGTTAAAGCGAAAAAGTCGATTTGAGTTCGGTTTTTCATAATTCGAGTCAAAGATTACAGGAGCATGGTCTGAGACTGAGAAGATCCCGTATTTGACAATTCTTTTAGGGAACAAACATGAGAAATGAGTATTCGTAATTGCTCGATCAATGCGTTCCAGGATAAAGTTATCTTGGTTTGATTTCCACGAATAAGCAGATTGTAAACAAGGCACATCCATAGCATTTGTGTTAGTCAGAAAGGATGGTAAACGTTTACATTGTTGAGATTGGATAGGATTCCCACCGAATTTATCGTTAGGCGAGAGGAGTTCATTAAAATCTCCAATGAGGAGCCAAGGAAGGGTAACATTGACGTAAAAAGACGAGAGATCATCCCAAAATAGGGACTTATCCCCCTCTTTTGCTGGACAATAAACTCCAGAAACTAATACAGTGGTGTTAGTTGGTTTAAAAAGGACAGTCAGATGAGCACATCTGTCTATAAGGGTTGAGTTAACAATTTTAATATTGTCGTTATTCCAAAGGATCCAAATTCCTCCGCAATGATTAATAGGATCAATAATAAGATGATTCTGAAACCGGGTGGCTTTAACAATCGCTTGACTATTAGCATTATTTGTTAATGTTTCTAATATGAAACATATATCTGGTTTTTCTTGTTGCTTAAAGTTCATAAGTTCAGCTATTGCGTGATCTCTTTTACCACCTCGTATATTCCAAGCGCACACTTTCATGTATTAATTAAGGGATTGATTTGTTCGGCATTTAACAATGTCCAGGCGAAATTTCTAAAAGAAAGAACGTGATTCTGCAATTTAAAAGCGTGGTCTAAGTCATAATCGAAAAGGTACTTAGAAACACAAAAACGGACATGCGACAAAACGATGTAAAGAGCGTCAGATAACAATGCGGATTTTAAAATCCGGTTCCGATAAGGAGAGAACTCCTTAGGCGATTCAATAGCGAAACTCCGGTTCATAAGTTTAAGAATTAAAACCCATATGAGTTTAGTGTCCTTATACACAAATGGAAAAAGTTCGAAAGCTGTAAAACGAATTACAAACTGATTACAAGGAATAGCATAAGACGTAGTGTTCCTCCAGCTGCGCAGATGAGACCAGAACGGAAAATGCCAGATATGAATTTCCACAAAGCTAACATCAATGTAGATAAAGTCTGAAATAGAACAAGGACATGAAAATAAGATAGAAGAAGCCAAAATATAGGCGTGAGTACACCAGATATTCCTGTGAAGCACATTGGTCCTAACTGGGAGAGGAGAGGGGAGAGTTATAAAGTTCTCGGGCCAAGAATGAGGGGCATTCGTATGAGCATCATCGAACATAAGCTTATTTGAGGAAAGTTTCACAAAAATAAGCATCAACCTTACAAGGAGCATCCCAGAATTTGGGTACCTCAACTTGCAAAGGAGCCTAATTTGGAACCCAAATCCTGTAAAACAAGCATACCACAGATAGGCAACACAAGGGACAAAGTAAGCAACAGGGGCATCATAAAATTCAGTAAAGGAAGCAGATTGAATAGAGGGAGCAAGATAGGTTAGGTAACCTGAAAAGCATACATAAGGCAACATAACTGCAGAAGATTGAAGCATAGAGAACATAACATAACAAACTATATTTTCATTAATCACCCTGCAATGGTGCCCAGAAAAATGGTACATGATTGAGATAAGTGCCATAGTAAACCAGCAAGCTAGGAAATCGAAGCAACAAAAGATACAACCACAAGCAAAATGACTTAGTTGGTAGACAGGAGGAGGATGTCTAAACCACAAGTGGCTTGTGTCCATATGGACACAAGCGGGGGTAAAATAGTAATTCCATATACATTTTCTAGCTGTCCCCATGTTGCTGACTTGGACTCCGTTAACGGGATTTCAAGATGTAAAAAAAGCTTTTCTTCTTTTTTGTGAAACATCAAACTTCAGAGATTTCTCTCTCCTCCCCAAGTCCTCACCATTGTTGACTCTTCTACTGAGCTCTCATCTCCCACAACACTTCTCCTCTCAACCGTCCAAAATTATGTGCACAAGAACTCATCTTCATTAACAATTGTAAGTTTATCTCTATTTTGTAAACAATTAATTTCATGATTTTACTCTAATTCCACTTTTTTATGAAAATAGTTAAATTTTTTGTTTATAAGTATTTTTCTTTACAACTCATCTACACTAACCATTGTTGATAGCTCGAAAATTCTAGGTATGGATCTTTTCAAGGTTAGGTTTAGGTTTAGGGTTTTCAATTTGTGAATTTAGGGCTAAAAGAACTATAATTGTTTTGAATTTATGGGTAATTTTGAATTTTGGTTGTGTGATTAAGATCTCCCTCATTGTTGATTATGAATTGTAGTTCATTTAGGGCTAAATTCACCGGTCAGAATTTAAGAATGCTCTGCTCCGCTTTGATTTGCTTATGTGTTGGTACTGAAACGTTATGTATTAGTTCTATATAATGTTGTATTGGTATTGAAATTATGTGAAAAAACATGGATTTGATTTTGTAAAATATTGATAATGGTTGCTTTGCTTATGTATTGGTATTGAAATGTTATATATCAGTACTATATAATGTTGTATTGGTATTGAATATGTGCGGAAAAGATGGACTTGATTTTGTAAAATATTGCTAATGGTTGCTTCGCTTCTGTATTGGTATTGAAATGTTATATATCAGTACTATATAATGTTGTATTGGTATTGAATATGTGCGAAAAACATGGACTTGATTTTGTAAAATATTGCTAATGATTGTTTTTACAGCATTATACAAGAAATAATGAGTAATTATCTTCTAAAGATGAGAGTGACGGTTCCTTCTACTCCCCGGATGCCCATGATGACACTTCTTGTGGTGGTGATTTATTATTTCGTCCTACATCAGAGTTGGACATTTTGGTGTTTATGCCATTTATATTATTATCATGGTGTATGGTTGAATTCTCCTTTTTAGGCACTTATGTTGTATTCTCACTTTTGGATTCTCCCTTTTTAGGCACTTTTATATTGTATTCCTATTAATTATTATGACGTATAATTTTTTTTTTTTTGAGGGAATATGACGTTTAATATAGTTAGTCTTGAATTTAACGGTAATCAACGTCGTATTCTTGCTTTTAAATTCTCCCTTTTGTGGACTAATGAGGTCAAATAACTATAGGAGTAATGATATAATGTTGTATTCTTTCTTTTAGATTCTCCCTTTTATATGTTTGCCGCTTCCTTGCCAATGGTGCTTTTCCTAAATTGAATTACACTTAATTAGCTACATTGAATCACTAATTAGAAAAATTTGAAAGAACATCAAAATATAGAGATGGGTTATTACCTTGTAGAATTTGTTCTGCAGAAACTTGGTGAGTAGTGTTCATGACGATTCTTGCGATGTGTTGAGTTAGGGATTTGTTGATTCTCTCTCTTCAGTTTGCTGATGGGACTAGGTTTTTTTTATTAAGTTTCCTCTTTGATTTTCCCACCAAAATCCCCCTTCACTTTTTCCCTCTTTTTCACCCTTTTCCCTCTTTTTCACCTTTTCCCTCTATTTTACATTACAAATATTTAGTTTCTTTTACCCTCTATTTTATAAATGTAATACATATGTTTTGTTTAATGAAATAATAAGTTGTAAAAGTCAAAAAATTATACAAATATTAATGTAATACGGATGTGTAAACTTCTTACCCGAGATAAATACATTTTCATGTTAATTATATTTAAGGGAGTTCGAACTCGAGAACGAGACTTACCCAAAACGGAGGTTGTGTAACTACAAACAACGCTAAACGGAATGGGGTTATAACTTTTTATTATTATTACATTCTTCTACAATATTAGCCTTTTCAAATGCAAGATTAAATTCGGCTAAGTCTTTGAATTTAAAACTAAGTTCTAATACATTAACTATTGATACCTTTATAATAGTAAAGGGTACCAACCTAGAGTGCAAGGGTCCCTTTTTGAAATGTAACTGTATTATATTCTGTAAACCTTGTACCAATACAAAAAGCGTGTTCCAACTTTAATCAATGGGTCAAATCACATAATTAAAGGACAAATGATTGCGATTAATCGTAATACTTAACTAATACGAAATATGTGAAGTAAATCGTTTCGTAACATTCATACGAGGCTAATGCGAGATTCAAAAGTATAGATATTTCGTTTTATTAAAGACGAAAGTTGTGTAACTACAAACAAAACTAAACGGAATGGGGTTATAACTTTTTTTATTATTATATTCTTATCTACTAAAGAAGAAAATTCAAATAAATTATACATAACCTATTGCTACATAACAATGTTATTATAATATTTATTAAATCAAAATTCACAAACATCAATACTTTATCTATTTCAAGAATCTAAGAATCAAACACATTATTATTCATAAAATACAAATGAAAATTAAGGAATGTATTATATGATAAACCAACCATTAACTAATTTGTAATAGTATGTTCCATATATAAGCAGCTAATGCGAGATTCAAAAGTATCAATAGTCCGTCTTATTGATTTGAGTAACTAGTTAACTACAACCATGCCTAAAAGGAACAATTATGAGTTACGAATATTGAGTATTAACGTTCTTCCTTTTCTAATGCGATATTCAATGTTATCAATATTTATTTGATTGTTACTAAGATAAGCCTTTGAATAAAAAAAATAATGCAAATAAGATAAGCCGTTATAAAAAAAATAAATGCAAATGCAACAAAAGAGGGTACATTTCCCGTCCTAAAGGGTTCCAACTCAGTTTTCAAGGGTTCATTTTCCTATGTAAATGTATCATTTGCTACAAAAACAAGTACCAATACAATAGGTGTTCAATGGCCAATGGGTCTAGAGGTAAAGTTGTTCGGTTCAATTGCCAATGGTTCAAATTCACATAGAAACATATGACTATATGAGTGTGAATAATAGTAATAATTATCTAAAAACAAATTATATTAAGTGAATCATTTTATAAAACACATATATGATTTTATAAAATTCATATGAGATTGAACCATGTGTACCAAATAAATTAAATGTAACATATGGTTATCAAATAAATTACACATGAGATACAATTAAGATATTGAATGTCAAACCAAATTGAACATAAGCTAATAAATTAATGTAACCTATGATCATACAAGAATATAAAATGTTAGTAGTTCAATACGGGATTATCTTATTGAAGGAGGAGGATGTTATGACTTTTAATTATTATCGTGTTTTATTGTTATATTCTTATATCAATATTAACCTTTTCTAATGTCACACATTTAATATTACCAATATTTATTTCCAATTGTGTGATAAGCCCTTAACAATACGTACCAATACAACAAAATTTGGTACTATTATGATTCTCAAATGTACTGATTGATCCCCTTTTATTCATGTAAATTTATTATTTCCTTTATAATAAGTATCAACACAATATAGTATACCAACTTGAATGAGTTAAAGAGTCACGTTCAGAGGTTTTGACAACATGTGAGGGAGAATTGACAACATTATGTGATTACTCCTATAGTTATTTGAATCATTTGTCCATAAAAGGGAGAATCCGAAACCAATAATTTAGAGAATACAATATTGATTACTGTTAAATTCAAGGCTTATTATATCAAACGTCATAACACTTAATAAAAATACAATAATATCAAACGTCATAACACTTGATAAAAAATACAATAATATCAAACGTCATAACACTTAATAAAAATACAATATAAAGTTCCCAAAAAAGGAGAATCCAAAAGCGAGAATAAAATAAGGGTACCAAAAAGGATAATCCAGCCATACAACATGGTAATAAACGTCACAAACACCATAATGTCCACTCCGCTGGAGGACGAGATAATAAACCATGAACAAGAAAGGTCATCATGTCAATTCGGGGAGTATAAGAAACCGTCTCTCTTTTCCTGGTTCCAAAAAAATGACAAGTTAAAGAAGAAACGTATTCAAACAAACAATATGTATAAACATAATCACATGTATAAACTCAAGGTAAACAACCATTAGCAATATTTTACAAAATCAAGTCCATGTTTTTTCGCATATATTGAATGCCAATACACCATTATATAGTACTAATGCATAACGTTTTAGTACTAATACATAAGCAAAGCTGACTTGCAATGATTTACAAAAATCAAATCCATGTTTTTTCGCATATATGCAATACTAATACACCATTTTCTAGTACTAATGCATAACGTTTCAGTGCCAATACAAAACAAAGCAGAACAGAGCTGAGTTGCAATAATTTACCAAATCAAATCCATGTTTTTTCGCATATATACAACACCAATACACTATTTGCTAGTACTAATGCATAACGTTTCAGTACCAATACAAAAGCAAAGCAGAACAAAGCTGAGTTGCAATAATTTACCAAATCAAATCCATGTTTTTTTCGCATATATACAATACCAAATACAACATTTGCTAGTACTAATGCATAACGTTTCAGTATCAACACAAAAGCAAAGCAGAACAGAGCCGAGTTGCAATAATTTACCAAATCAAATCCATGTTTTTTCGCATATATACAATACCAATACACCATTTGCTAGTACTAATGCATAACGTTTCAGTACCAAACATTAACAGAGCAAAGCCTAGATAATAACAATTATCTATGATATGGTGGATTATCTTTCTGAATTCTTATTTAAAACAAATTGAAAGTAACATATCCAATCTACAAAAACCTAAGCCAAAATTTCAGTAAAAACCCCCCATTTGCCACCATTTTCAACACCAAATAAGCTTAAACGCGCAAATGGTCATACTTAAGCATAAATTATGATTCTAATTTCAATAATCAATAACAATAAATTACGAATGTTCACAATTCTCATCCCAATTTCAACAATTATGATTCCAATTTTTGTTTACCCTAAATGTTAACACCTAAATAAATTTGTAAAAACAACAAAAAATTAATAAGGATGAGACCTTACCTTGAAGAATTGATTTTCTGCAGAAATGGTGAGGAGATGATGAGGCATTTTTCTATCTTGTTCTTCAGAAATATTGAGGAAGGAGGTGTTTCTCTCTCTTCAATTTGTTATGCCCCCTTCTTTCCCCCTTTTTCCCTAACGGACTCCGTTACTAGTTATTTACTTTTCCTTTTTTTATTTTTCATTTTATATTATTTAAATCTCACTTGTGTCCATATCACTTGTGACTTATACTTCCTCTAGACAGGAGCTAAGTAAATGCCGGAAAACACATAATTAATGACATGGCAATTTAGATAAACCAACTTTAACATTAAACACCAATGAACAACAGATCTAGGGTTACACCAGGGAGTTAAATACGAATTAAAGGAGACTTGGGCATCAAGGTGAGGTATCCAACACAAGAGGAGGCAAAAAATATAATCATGAAGATCTTGACGAACGCGAATAGAGTAGGAAAACACCAGATCATAAGAGATAAGAATAATATGACAATTTTCAAGATAATAACAATAATTAACTGAGTTTAAGTACTTCCCTGAGAGAGAAGAAGCGGCAGAGCAACACCAGTAAGTAAGGTCAGCCGATCTCGTCCACCAAGAATGCCCAAGCAACGAATTGGGCAAAATGAAGCAACAAGACTTTTCAATCAAAATTAAATCCACTAACTTTCCTTCATAATTACGGATGAAGAAACCAAGACAAGATCTCAAAGAAATGATCAGAGCCTTTGAATCAAGATCCAAAGGTGGAGAGATAAAGACCGAAAAAATCCCACCATTAATCGCAATTAATAAAGAATTAATGTAGGATCTAGGGTAACAATTGCACTGAGATATAGCTACATATTTCTGGTTTTGGATTTTCAGAGGAGATCGAACAAAATCGAGGAGTAACAATGGAGATGAATGAGGCTTGAAGGAGGCGGATGAAACAAGGAGTATGGTAGGGTTCTTTTTGGGCTTGGGTATCTCATATGTCTTTTTTTTTCTTTTTTCTCTTTCTCTCTCTAAGTTTCTTTCTCATCTTCAGAGTTGTCGTACACTGAAATTAATCCACTCAATTTTAACTTGAACTGGTTTGACCAAGAACAACAATCAAATATGTTAATGATTGTTAAATTATCATAATAAACTAATTGTCATCGAACCGAATTGAATATGACCTAATTCGGACATCTTCGAACAAAACATAATCAAACTAACTAATACCGATTTAAATGTCATGTTTGTCATCTCTAGTTCAAACTGATATAAAAAGACAAGGAAGAATGTGTTTCTAGATTTATAGATCTCAAACTCTGAGTCTACCATAAATAACGTGTACCGCTATGTATCAAAATTGCTATGTACCGCTATACATTGCACTTAATTTAATTTAATAATTTAAGTTAATTAACATAAATAATCTCTCTGCTATATTTATCAAGCCTCCTTTCTCCCCCACCCCTCAAGGCCTCAACCCATCTCTAACCCATTCAACTAATGGCCTTGTTTGGCAAATGGCTGTTTGCTGGCTTTTTGGTTGGCTTTTGGCTGTTGGCTTTTTGATCTGGTCAAACAGCCAAAAAATGTGTTTGGTAACTGGCTTTTTAGCTTGCTGAAAAGCTAGCTTTTCCGCCAAAAATGAAAAGCTAGTAACACTAGCTTTTTGGAGTTGGCTTTTGGCTTTTCACTATCTAAATTACTTTTTTGTCCTTGTTTTTTACTAATTAACTAATAATTAATAATTAATAATTAGTGATTAGTGATTAGTGATTAGTGATTAATAATTAGTAATAATAATTAATAATTAATAGTTAATAGTTAATAGTTAATAGTTAATAGTTAATAGTTAATAGTTAATAGTTAATAGTTAATAGTTAATAATTAATAGTTAATAATTAATAATTAATAATTAATAATTAATAATTAATGACTAATAACTAAAAGTGAATAACTAATTAATAATTAATCATTAATTATTAATGATTAATTAATAAATTATTAATTATTAATTATTATTAATTTAATTATTATTAATTATTAATCATTGATTATTACTCCGCAATTATTAATTAAAATAATAATTTATTAATACTATTGCAAAAATTAATTTATTTTTAATGTATATTTATTTATTTGTAATTACGTTTTACTCCGTACACAATACACAGTATGTATTGAAAAATGAATAAAAGACATTAAATGTCCTTAAATGTCATTTTACATAGCTACAGCCAACAGCCAACAACTGATTTTACCAAACACATTTGTAACCAATCCATAGTCAAACAGCCAACAAAAGCAGCCAACTTGAACAGCCAGTCAAACCAGCCAAGTAAAACAGCCGACAGCCAACAGCCAACAGCCAATTGCCAAACAGGGCCAATGCCTTACCAAGAGCAGTACTACGTATGAAATTAAGCATCACCCGGCAACTTCTGAACTCAGAATAATTTCAGGCCATTAAAAAATCATAAACCTTAGAATACATTAATTAAACAAAATACTCTGTAAGAAACTACAAGCACATGATTTACTACATGAATCATGCTAACTTGCTCAGTCGTGTTCGATAAAAATAGCGGTAGCGGATAGTGGTTAGCCGTTGAATAGCGGGTAACAGTTAGCTGTTAAAGTGGCTAACTGATATGAGAATTCGACAAAAGTAATGGTTGATATTCTAAAATAAAATAAAAGTTAGAATATTTTTTAAACTTTATTATTAATTCATCAAAAGCTACCCACTACCTTAAATGTTACTAATTTTAAGGTTTGAGAAAAACTACCAAACGATATACCTCTACCACTAACCGATGTTTGCCAAACATTTACAAGTTTTGCAAAGGTTTTTTTGCCAAAAAGGACCTTTTATAAACGTTTTTTTGCGAGAAAGGACCTTTTATGACGAAATTGGTGAAATGGGACCTAATACATAATTTTTTTTGTTGATTGGGACCTTTTACCGGTTTCTTGGAGTTGACCCAAGATTCCGGCAACGACTTTGACACGTGGCAACCGGAGAAGGCCACGTGTCCATTTAATGATTAAAAAAAAAAATCCCCCCCCAAAAAAAAAATTATCGATTTTTATTTTTTTGCCCCAAATCGATTTTTTTTTTGCCCCAAATCGAAATTGATTTTTTTGCCCCAAATCGATTTTTTTTTTGCCCCAAATCGATTTTTTTTGCTCCAATTCTCCCTCCAAAATCCCAATTGCCTTAAAGTTCGTCACTGAAATTGTCTACCACGAATTGTTATTCATAGCCACACGAATGAGGTTTGCTAGTTTTCCCCCTCAATTGTTCTAATTTTGCGTCGAAAAAATTAGGGTTCTTCGCAAAATTGGGGCATAAAAAAAGAAATTCGATTTGGGGCCAAAAAAAAAAAATTAGATTTTTTTTTTTAGGCATTTTTTTTTTTGGCCAATTTTTTTTTAATCATTAAATGGACACGTGGCACTCTCCGGTTGCCACGTGTCAAAGTCGTTGCCTGAATCTTGGGTCAACTCCAAAAAACCGGTAAAAGATCCCAATCAACAAAAAAATTTATGTTTTAGGTCCCATTTCACCAATTTCGTCATAAAAGGTCCTTTCTCGCAAAAAACCGTTTATAAAAGGTCCTTTTTGGCAAAAAATCCTTTTGCAAATAACATTTTGACTAGGTCAAACGCTAACCGCTACCACAAACGCTACCGTCTAACACGTCCTAAATTAATATGCCCAAATTAATTACTTGTAACATTATGGCTAATTTTCTAAAGCTTTTCAAAGAAAACCAATGTTCCTCACAATTTCGGTTAATTACCAACTATTCATAGATACTCTCTCCATCCTTTTTATTAGCCTCATTTGTCATTTTAATCCATCTTCATAGATTGTATATTGGGCTCTTAAAGTAGATCTCCAAATAGTTCCAACTAGTTCCCCAACAAGAACTATCTCTTGACCAATATTTGGGCTTTTGAGGAGCTCTTGCAAAGATTTTCAAATACCTCCCATAATTGATTATTGTTTGAAAAGTGATGAGTAACTTCAATTATAAAAGACAATTAATTATGAACATGTAGATCATCAATAGTAAAAAAAGATTGGAGAATCACCAAATAGTAAAAAAAAGATTGGAGAATTATTTGAAGAACCTACCAATGTTGGTTGTTTGTTAAAAAGAGTTCTTAAGAGTGTATTATGAAGAGACACTACTACAAGACCCCTTTTAAAAAAAAGACCCCTTTTATATAAAAAAAAAAAAAAACAATGTACATGCTCTTAAACAAAAAATACATGGATTATAACTTTACTTTCACAAAAAATACGTTTGAACTCATTTTTGTGTCTTATTAATTTCACTAAGTTTACTCTGAATAAAACAATTTTGATACAAGAAAGCAAATAATTAAGCATGGAGGAAATACTTTCTAAGTACATACCAAAAATGAACTCTCTACTCAATTGCCGAAAAAGAAAGCTCCATGTTTTTTTAATCAAAAGGTCTTGTGCGCACTAGGTGTACAATAAATTTATTGTACACCAAGATAACTTTTACTCAATATTTTGTAACTTTAACCTAGTTTTGATTAACTTTTATATTAGTAATAAAAAAGTTGATAGATAAACATTTTAAAAGGTTAAATGATTAATTTTATACATTATTTGTCATTTTAAAGAAATAAGTTTTACTAAAATCAAAAAATTTATCACTAAAAAATACATAACTTTTACATATATAAGCTTAACTTTTAAGCATTTTGAGTTAACTTTTACTTTGATGTACAATATTTATTGTACACCCATTGTAAATAAGAATTTGTGTTTTCTAATCATTTATACATTTCTAAAAATAGGATTCAAATACAAAAACAAACAAAAGGTATAAACTTATTTACACAAAGTTCCCGTCAAGAGAATCAATAATCATGCACTAACATTAATTTATACATAGTTATATCATATTAATAAGGGCAATCCTATGGTTAAATGCATAACAAAATCACGCCGTGGATCGGTATTATTCATGATTGAATGTGCTTAATATTTCCACTTGTACTAGTATTAAAAGGTCCCTAATACAAATGGAGAACAATTCAATACATTTATGATTCCCCTTAATTAATTAATTAACTAAGTTTTGCCTAAAAAGTAATCAAAATCAAGAAGATGATACCAGAGCTGCAAGATTAGCGCCATTACAATCAAATCCACAACCACAAGAAGGCGACTCTTCGAAACCTTCAACGGGAAAGTTCGCGGACATAATACCGACGGAAAACTGAAGCTCGCCGTGTTTATTATCGACTTCGACGATGTTAAGCCATAGAAGCAACACCTTAACACTAATACCCTTGAGTTTGTAAAGGCGGCCGCTCGATATGACTCCGGTAATGGTTGATTTGTATTCTAGATCATATCCTTCGATGCTGAACTTACATGTTTCAGGTAAGAAGACCTTGAATTTCCCTGTGTCGCGGTCGAGCTCGTACCCAGTTACTCCAGTAGGGAGTAGGCCGGCTGGAAAGTCGTAGCTTTTGAGGATTTCATAGGCGGTTGGAGCGTAGGAAGTGGCGGCGGTAGCGGTCGAGAGAGAGAGGATGAAGAGGAGGAGTACGGTGGTGGTGGTTGAGGAAGACATTGGTGATGAATGAAAAGTTTGGATGGTTTTGGAGATTTTATATTTGAGTGCATTCATTTCTCGGTGTACTAGATGGAAAGATAAGGGATGTTTGACACGTGTCCTTAACGGGTTTGATTTGTTGATGAATGCCAGTTGATTAAGGTACACGAAGTGATTTAACTCCGTCCGCGGGTTCCACGAGGGGACTGATATGCAGTTCTGCTCTAAATGACAGGATTACCCCCTCCTCGAATTTTTTGTTTTTTTGGAAGCGAACAAGTACTAAGGTAACACGGGTAAATAGGGTTGGGCATGGGCCGAGTCCGGTGAGACCCAGGTTTTTTACGCGAATTTAGACCCGCCTCAGATTTATTAGGTCTAAAAAATCCAGACCCATACTCAGATTCAATGGGTTTTATGGGTCTTGGGTAAAAAATAGGTCTAGTGTTTTTTTTTTTTTTTTAAATATTTTTGTCTTAGAAAATGTTCTTGCGCCATTAATTTAATCGTCATTTACCATCACATATTCACATTCGATACATAAAGTATCACATTTCGCAAATTAGTACCAAAATATATAATGTATGCATGTATCTAATTAGACTATTCCTAATTTATAATAATTGACCAGGTCCATGGACCGGATCTGGACCGGGTCTGGGTCTGAGAATATTGGACCCAGACCCGTTTTTAAACACATGGATCCAGATCTGCCCCAGATCCATTGGGTCTCAAATAATTAGACTCAGATAGAGCTGGCAAAAGTGTCGTGTCGGGTCGTGTTCGTGTTCGTGTCGAATATAAACGGGTTGGAAAAGTCTCAACACTAACCCAACCCATTTAATAAACGTGTCGTGTCGTGTTGACCCGTTTAACTAATCGTGTCATAATCTCTTGATACTAACCCATTTTTTCGTGTTCGGTTCGTGTCGTGTTGTCATGTTTGTTCGATAAAGTTGGCTTTATTATAAGGTTTGTAACTGAATACGTTAAATTATTGGCTGATTTTTCTTAATCAGTTTAAGTCGTGTCAGTTTCGTGTTGAGAATCTCAACACTAACCCGACCCACACAATTAAACGAGTCGTAAACCTTGACACTAACCCGCTTTTTTCGTGTACGGTTCGTGTCGTGACAGATTTTGCCAGCTCTAGACTCAGACCCTTACAAATGGGTCAGGTCCTTGACCCATGCCCATCCCTAGGAGTAATACATCACTAACGGGGGGAATTTAAGCTTTTGAGACCTATTATACGAGTCCGGATCCTCTAGAGTTTTAATAAAACTCTTTAAGGTAGAGTTTTATTAAAACGGGTAAATAGGGTTGGGCATGGGCCGAGTCCGGTGAGACCCAGGTTTTTTACGCGAATTCAGACCCGCCTCAGATTTATTAGGTCTAAAAAATCCAGACCCATACTCAGATTCAATGGGTTTTATGGGTCTTGGGTAAAAAATGAAGGAAATAATGCCCTTGGTCCAAGTATGCATTCTATGTTAAGTCTAATAAATGCGGTTCAGTATTAATTAACAAGTTAATAATTCAGTGAGATCAAGTGAGCTGAATGCCTAGCTAGAGGCCGCTTCAGTTCAAGTGGAATTAATGATATTAATCCACAGCTTACTCTTGACTGAACCCGTAGGGTCACACAAATAGTACGTAAACGGATCAAGTATTTAATGGCATTAGATACTCCATCTATGGATATTCGGAATCGACGGATCTTAGTTTCAGTGGGAGCTGAGATCGTCACAGGCAAGAAATGAATACTCCGGAAACGATGATATTGCCGGAAACGGAAATATGGATCGTATCGGAAATATAAATATTATCCAAGTCGTAGATGTTGCCGGAAACGGAAACATGGTACGTATCGGAAAATATTATCGGAAATGGAAATATTACCAGAATCGGAAATATTGCCGGAAACGGAAATATTGTCAGAATCGGAAATATTATCGGAATCGGAAAATAATTCCGGAAACGGAAATATTAAATATTTGTTCGAAACAGAAATTGATTCCGGAATCGGAAATATTAAATATTGTTCGTATCGGAAATGAATTCCGGAACCGGGAATTTAATCGGAAGCGTATCGTACGAATTAGCATCGGACGAGGCCTGCCGGACGAAGGCCCAGCACGAAGTCGGGCCATCGCCCAGCAAGCCAAACGCGCGCCACAAGCCCAGCCAAGGCAGCGCCCAGGCCTACCGCAAGGCAGGCCCAGCGCGCGCCAAGGCCACGGCTGCGTGGGCCTCGCTGCGTGGGCTGCTGCTCGCACGCACACGCATGGGCGGCCCTCGTGGCTGCCGTGTGTGTGAGTTTCTGTTCATGCATGATTCCTAAAACTATTAGAGTTAGTATATGATTAAATTCCTATTCCTAAAAGGATAAATTAATTAATTAGAGTTCTTGTAGGATTCTAAGTTTAATTAATTCGTGTCCTACTAGGATTCCAATTCCCTTTCTATAACTCTATAAATACGTGCCTAGGGTCACATATTTCCAGAGATTAATTCAAGTATTCAAAGTGAGTTTTGAGAGAAAAATTCAGTCATATTTCTTACCTAAGAGTGCCGAAAATTCTAGTACCTTAAGGGCGATTCTAGTTGGTCAATCTTAAGGCGGATCCGGACGTGCTGTGGACTATCTACGGAGGGACGACACTTGGAGTCCTAAAGACTTGTTCTTGTTCGGTTCGGGCGCAGCTAGGGAAGGCACGCAACAAAGAGTATGCATCTAAATTATGCTATATGATTATGTGTAAATAATATGTATTCCTGGCTTAATGGTTGTTTCCGCATGATTTATGAATTGTCATATGTATCATAACCTAACAGTGGTATCACGAGCCCCTTATTATTTTCATAATCTAAATTGCATGAACATGGTTAAATATTACAAATTTGCAAGAATTAAAAGGGGTTATTAATTTTCGTAATTGTTAATTAATTGCAAATTGCGTTTATTTAATTATACGTACGCAGTTTTTCGGCAGTTTCTTCGTTACTCATCCAAATCGAATGATTTTTGTGTCAATTCCGCATGTAAAAGACATTCTAAAATTTTGACAAAAATAAGTATTTTTCTGCCGAACCCAGAATTCTCAAATTCGAAGCCTAACTATGACTTTTCGAAGGTTTTAGTTTTTCGAATGCAAAATTTAGTAAATTTAAGATGTTAAATTAAATATTTGCGATTCTTGTTGATAAATCTTGAATTTTTGATTGACCTACTGTATATGTTTAACAAGTTTGAATGCCTAGCCTTGTTAATTATGCAATCTAATTTGTAATTATGATTAATTTGTTGAAAATTAGAATAATTTAGAATTAATTTGATTTTCATAATTAATTATAATTTAATTAGAAACCTATGATTAAAAACCACCATAAAAATTGTAAATTTATGATAAATTTTAAATTTTTATGACCTAGGCTTGAATCCATAATAATCGGAAATCAATTGAATAATAAATTTTCGATTTTTCGCCCTAAAATTATGAAATTAATATTATTTATTAAATTGTCATTAATTTTAAATATAAATTTTAAATTTTTTATGCGATTCGTTCATATAACTTGCACGCACAAAGCAATGGACGCTACGTGTTACCCTTAAGGGGTGTTGTATAGTGCGGGCATGCGACGACGAGCAAGGGAGCTCGTCGCCCGTGCGACACAAATGCAATGAGCAAGGCATGGTGCACGAGCACAAGGCAGCAGCCCTGCCTTGTGTCGTGGGCCACGAGCTATGGACGTATGGGCATGGGCGAAAGGCAAGCCATGGTAGTCGCGTGTGGGCAGCAAGCGAGCTGCGCCACAACGCGCACTGCCTCGCGCAAGTGCGCAGCCTCGCGCGCAGCGAGCGCAAGCTCGCGTGCCACGAGCGCTGCGCCCAGCGTTGAACGCGCGCAATTGCTCGCGCACAGCGAGCGATGGCTCGCGCGCACAGCGAGTGATGGCTCGCGCGCACAGCGAGCGATGGCTCGCGCGCACAGCGAGCGATGGCTCGCGCGCACAACGAGCAATGGCTCGCGCGCACAGCGAGCGATGGAGCGCGCGCAGCGTGCGCTGGCGAGCGCGCACAGCGAGCGATGGCTCGCGTGCGTCGAGCGCTGGCGCGCGCGCAGCAAGCACCACAGCGTGCGATGGCTTGCAATGGAGATGCAGCAGCTATGCGACGAGCGCATGGGCTGCGCGCACATGGCCAGCGATGGCTGTGTGCGTGCGGCCCATGGGCGTGCGATGCGTAGGGTGTTTGCGTTGCGATTAGATCGTTTTGAATGTTTAATTTGAAATTTTTCAGTTTACGTAATTTTAATTAATTTTAAAATTAATAATTTAAATTATTTTCATGGATTTTAATTTTGAATATTGTAATTATAATAAATTTTATTTATTCTAATTATTTTACTAAAACTAAAATCATGAATTGATTTAAATACGACTGAAATTAAATTAAACTTTTGGATTCAATTATAAATTTATATGAGCTTTAAATTTTAATTAAATTTGTATGTTTCCGGTTAGACTAGAAATACATTTTTATGTTTAAAATTAGTAAAGCATATGAATTTATTGGTTTAAGTGGGAGCCCTTTTAGTCATAAACTCTTGATTAGGTCTACAAATCATTAAGGTTAAAACAACTTGATTAGAATTAATAAGGACTTAATAATTGGTAGATTATTGGTGCCCTTGATTAATTGCTGCAAATGTTTACGTGATGCATAATATGTTTTACTAACCAGCTATGTGGGCCATTCATGATAATGAATGGGTGAATGGTATATATTGTATATGTACTGTTTTGCAGGTTATGAAGTAACTAGTATGGCCCAAATAGGATAGAAAATATGGTCTGCGTACCATTAATTTGAATGTAATTGGTCTAAAGTACCAAAGTTGTTTTTCAATTCAAATATGGTCTGCGAACCATCAAATAGTTGTAATTAGTTTTAATTATAGCTTATCCTATTTGAAGAAAATGGTGCCTCCCACGGAGATTTTCAAGACGGACTTTGAAGTTAAAGCTTCAAGATGAAGTCGGGCCATACTAGATCACATTTATCTTATGCATGTTTTAAGTTATTTATTGCTTTTAATATGTCTTAAAATGCATGAGATTACGGCTTGATTATGTTGCATGATTAAGGATATTAGTTCACTTAAAATCTAACCAACATAGTAAGAGCCTTAAGTTCCAAACTTAAAAATTGAGTTATAAGGTGCCATGCCAAAATATACACTTGCTTGGATATCCTTTACATCAGTCTAGTAATAGTTTTCGCTCAGCGAGGTATTACTTATTGGTCCTAAAGGGGCAAGGTACACAAATAATTGTGAGTACATGTTAGTTTTGGTGAAACTCAACGATATAAGTAAGGAGTCCTTTTATGTCGTGGCAAAATCGATAGGTTTACCTAATAAGTTCTTAGACGTGCCTATCAACCAAGAGTAGTTTCTAGACTATTAGCAAAAGGCTTTTGCTTACCTAAAATGTTTTAGAATTGAGTCGACAAACTGTGCTTAATTCTTCAATGGTTTTAGGATCTTGGAATCATTTTATTCACACCTGCCGGAACACATAATTCGAATAAAATGCTAATGACTTGTTTAAATTGCATGATTGCTTTCATTTTCAAGTTATTATTCATGATAAATGTTTAGACTTTGCATGCTTCAATATATGTTTTAATTATTGTTTATAATTAAATATCTTGCACTGCAGTAAATCCTTTTAGAAAGGTAACAGTAAATTTCCTCGATTGGTAGTGAATCCAAGAACGATTCACGGAAATGAGAGAAAGTGAGCAATTTAAAATGTACGTTTCTTATAGAGACTTTTATGGTTGTTTTCGAATATCAAAATGGCAAACCAATTGGTGCTTGTGAATTCAAAATACACTGTAGTTTTGAGATCATAAAGCATTGAGTTTAATACGCTCAGCTTTACCAATGGTTAACAACCTAATATCTTTGTCCATTTAATTCTCGAATGAGTCTAGTCCCTAGACATTCGAATAGATCGATGCTTAGAGAACTTTAGAAGCTTCTGGTAAGATCATCTAGTTGAAACAAAATATTCAACATAAATTAAAATGGTAAAGAACCTTGTTGGTGACATTGGACATGTCTAACAAAGTATAAAAGTCAACACTAAAGAATTCAATTCTTAAGACTATAAGAAAGGGTACAAGAAATAGGAAAACGGGGAACAAATGAAAGGAATTTACGATTCCGTTTCTACCTATAAATTTATGTTTAAAGAGAAGTGACCTAGCAATCAAACTTCCTTGGTATCATATACCGCTTGAGGTTCTTACTTCGGTAATAACTCAAACAATGGAAGCTAGGATACACTAATGACCTACAAGTGGGAAATGAAGCATGGCAATGCTACATTAGTTGTAGGGTCATCTAGTTTGTTTTAAATCCTTTCAAAGGCTGGAACTTAATGGCTATTTTGTTCCATAATCAACATACCTAAATTTCTGTTTTCAAACACAGAAAGACTCACATTCAAGAAAAACAAAAACAATGTTTGTTTGTTTATTTGAATGAAATAGTCAATTACAGGTTGAGTCAATATGCTTGATTAAAACAAACAACTCTTTAAAGAACTTTACTAGGTTCAAATCAACCCCTTGATTTGAGTTCCACTAATCTTTGGCATTGTTGCTTAGACCATATCAACAAGTTAACATTCAAAAGCTCTATTTTGATGGACTTTTGAAAGTTGATTGATTTCTAGATCATTTTAAGACAACTAGTCTTACTTGTTGAAAGTAACAAAAGATATGAACTATTGTTAGAACGCCTAGACAATAGAGTTCAAAGCTAAAGAAAGATTTTATGACTTTATTATTTCACACAGATTTGAGTGAATATAGGTTTATTTACTCAATGTGATATAAGTTTGAATCTGTTTGGCTAGTTCAAAGATTCAGAAGTATAAATCCACTTGGCAAGAAATCATAAAGATCTAGGTTAGATCATGTTGATGATTACTTGAGACCAAATATGATCATCAATGATTGTGTGGTGTAATTTCACAATCTAGGTCCATAAGATATGGCATATCTTAGTTGGAATAATCGAAGTCAATTAGTACTTGATTCGATTAATGATGAATCATAAAGACTTTTCCTATAATTTCTAAAACAAAATGCTCAACTACCACCAAACTAAACCAAATTCGTCAAAGCTATTGATAACTTATCATAAAATATATCTAGAGAGTTGCAAAACTCAGTGGGAGCTTAATGTTTGTCATTCGACAAACTAAGGCCCAAGTATAGATATATGTTTCATTGTGATTTATTCAAATGAGACATAAGGGTATTGTTTCTACCACGAATTTTTGAGAACATAATGTTTGTTTGCTCGAAATGATGTCCTTTTGGAGATTCGTTTCCAAAATGACAAGTGGGAGAAAATAGACCTCGAAAGTCTTCGAGGCGAACAACAAACATAAACGGACATTCCGGAGGCTTTTTTTTGAAGTGCTTCAGAAAATCCGAACTTATTCTTTAAGGACTTTAGAAGTGGATTTAAAGAATAGACATCTCTTAGAAGACTTTACAAGTGCTTCAAGGAGAACAGAATATTCAAAGGACTTTCAAGTGGCTATTAATATTCTATTGTTTGATGTTCTATACCCTAGTAGGCATAGAGTTCAAGTCACTGGAACTATGAGATTCTTCTATTAGATAGTGAAGAAACATAGAGTTCAGGTCATTGAAGCTATGCGATTCTTCCATTAGATAGTGAAGAAACCTACAACTTGCAGTCAAACTATTATCATGTAGATTAATGAGTTTGTGACTTGTAAGAAAGCTATGACGAAACCCAGATTCCCTAAAATGGTTAGAGGCCATATATAGACTCAAATGTTTTAAATGGTTAGAGGCCATAAAACATACTCAATGTTTTGATGACAAAATTGAAATTTTGTTGATTTGCAAGAATAGTTTCACACCTATTGGTTGCAAGGATAAAAACCATCAAACCTGAAATTGTGTTCACACACTAAGCTAGATTAGTTGCTAAAGGTTACAAGCAAATTCACGGCGTGGATTGTATTGAAACCTCATGCATAATCATAATGCTCAAGTCTATAAATCAAGCAACGATTGCATATTGGTACATATGGCAATTGGATAACAAAACATCTTCCTCAGTCAAATGTTGGAAGAAACTATGTACATGGTATGTCATAGGATTTGTGGATCCAAATAAATGCTTGAAAAGGAATGCTAGCTTATGAAATCTAAGTACAGATTTAAGCAAGCAATTGGGAATTGGAACTGTATTTTAGTGAAGCTAATAAGTATTTTAGTTTCATAAAATGTACATGATTCTTATAGATATATAAGAAGTTTAGTGGGAGTACATAAAACTTAATTGGTCCTATGTGTATCACACACATATCTCTCTATTGTGAAACAACATTCAAATGCTAATGACTTAGATTTGAAATTATTCATCAATAATGGACCATGGCGAAACTTAGTACATACTGGGTATTAAGATCTATTTACAAAGATCTTATGATATTGTTTTGGATTAAGTAATGGCATTTACTAAATCAAACACGAAAGACTCCATTGGAGATATTCGATCCATATGAATAAATCTAAGTAAAGGATGTTTGAACTATGTATAAGCATTTACTAAGTTAAACATCAAAGAGTCTAAATGAGATTCTTAACCTATATTATATGTCAAAGAATTTAGCTGGATTTAGTATCTACTGAAACTAGATGAGCTAAAGTTACATGAATAGAATTCAATTGGGAATTATTCTGCAAAAGAATTTATCATGTATGATATAATATGAGGATCGCCAAAAACGTATCGTATGACTTTAGGCATGACGAACATATACCAATCTCTATTGATCTAAGTGAAGATCAACTAGATTGAGATCAAGAAAACTTATGGTACTTGAAAAGGTACATAGGAATAGTTCTTGATTCAAGGAAATAAAGATATGCTAAATATTGATGCTACACGCATAAACACTGGCAAAGGATCAAGCAAACACCCTTTGGAGTTAACCATTGACAAGGACGAGCTAAAGAGCATCGTGTTTCGAAATGGCAACATGGATTGGAGACCATGATTTGTTGCGTGGGAAATTAAAATATTAATTTCTATGTTCTAAGATACAGCTGGAAAGTCTTCCACATATCTGTGAAATGCTTGGATAAGCAAATCCAAACAAAGCATCACTAGCAACCTAAACAGTTGAAGTAAAAGTACTTATTGCCTAAAAAGCAATAAAACAGGGTTGTTTATGTTAAAGAGTTCTTCACTGAACTTGGGAAGACCACCTATCTGCTGGCTTGATGGTTCTTCATTGAAAAATGCGTAGAACCACTCTTGAAGCAAGAAAAAGGTCTGCTAACTTGATGGTTCTTCATTGAGAAATGCGTAGAACCACCATTGTAGCGAGAAAGACTAGATCACAAAATAAACATACTCAAAAGATCTTATCATCTATCCCGAAGAACATTCAATGAAAAGGATATTAAGATTGGCAAAGCATGATAACTAAACCTATGCAACAAGTGAGAAGCAACACTTACATTGTAGCACTGGAAATCAAGCATAGCTTTGAAATTCCATGAACTGTTTTAGAAGATGGGTTTGAGGCCCATGGTTGTAAAACACTGGGGTTGAAACATTTATCATATATGAAAAGTATTTTCATATTCCATTTAATCTTGGTTTAGTATTAAATGATGAGTCCCTTCAATTTGACGATATATTCAAGATAGACTGTCAGGACCAGTCCTGTGACTAAGAAATGTCTATCAAGTGAACTTGAATGTCAAAGGTTGAAAATGGTCCCTAGTCGGAGTTTTCTATAAAATTGGACGCATAGAAAACGTTAGACGATTAGAATGCAAGATGACTAGTAGTTCTGTTTCTTGAACTATGTGGACATGGCAATGTCATAATCATTTGCATAGATACTTACTTTGGGAAGACTAGTATCGGACAAGACCTATGAAACTTTACTGTAAGAGATGAAAGTCTGTCATAAGTAAATTTCATTAAATTATTAGACACTAAATCCTCAATACCTGAGTGATTTGAGATTACTTGTTTGAGAACTGGTTGCTTTGACGTTAACCAACCGTCGCACCGTAAAAGGAGGCTATAAAGGCAACGCTCAGGTAATCACCTATCAAACGAAGTCTAATCTCAAGATCACAAGATTGGGATTGTCCTCCCATAAATCGGGATGAGATGCTTAAAAGTTGTACAAGGCCACTCGGAGAGCTAGAAACTGTGAAATGCATGGCCGTGCTCGGATGAATCATAGGCTATGATTATCTGTTTATTTGATCAGTTGAACTCTGAAACCGAGAAACACCTCTGGACATAATAAGGATGACAACTCTTACCTTATGTTCAAGAGCAAGCATCGAGCGACAAAGGAATTAGGAAATGCACACTTGTCCCTAAGGACAAGTGGGAGACTGAAGGAAATAATGCCCTTGGTCCAAGTATGCATTCTATGTTAAGTCTAATAAATGCGGTTCAGTATTAATTAACAAGTTAATAATTCAGTGAGATCAAGTGAGCTGAATGCCTAGCTAGAGGCCGCTTCAGTTCAAGTGGAATTAATGATATTAATCCACAGCTTACTCTTGACTGAACCCGTAGGGTCACACAAATAGTACGTAAACGGATCAAGTATTTAATGGCATTAGATACTCCATCTATGGATATTCGGAATCGACGGATCTTGGTTTCAGTGGGAGCTGAGATCGTCACAGGCAAGAAATGAATATTCCGGAAACGATGATATTGCCGGAAACGGAAATATGGATCGTATCGGAAATATAAATATTATCCAAGTCGTAGATGTTGCCGGAAACGGAAACATGGTACGTATCGGAAAATATTATCGGAAATGGAAATATTACCAGAATCGGAAATATTGCCGGAAACGGAAATATTGTCAGAATCGGAAATATTATCGGAATCGGAAAATAATTCCGGAAACGGAAATATTAAATATTTGTTCGAAACGGAAATTGATTCCGGAATCGGAAATATTAAATATTGTTCGTATCGGAAATGAATTCCGGAACCGGGAATTTAATCGGAAGTGTATCGTACGAATTAGCATCGGACGAGGCCTGCCGGACGAAGGCCCAGCACGAAGTCGGGCCATCGCCCAACAAGCCAAACGCGCGCCACAAGCCCAGCCAAGGCAGCGCCCAGGCCTACCACAAGGCAGGCCCAGCGCGCGCCAAGGCCACGGCTGCGTGGGCCTCGCTGCGTGGGCTGCTGCTCGCACGCACACGCATGGGCGGCCCTCGTGGCTGCCGTGTGTGTGTGAGTTTGTGTTCATGCATGATTCCTAAAACTATTAGAGTTAGTATATGATTAAATTCCTATTCCTAAAAGGATAAATTAATTAATTAGAGTTCTTGTAGGATTCTAAGTTTAATTAATTCGTGTCCTACTAGGATTCAAATTCCCTTTCTATAACTCTATAAATACGTGCCTAGGGTCACATATTTTCAGAGATTAATTCAAGTATTCAAAGTGAGTTTTGAGAGAAAAATTCAGTCATATTTCTTACCTAAGAGTGCCGAAAATTCTAGTACCTTAAGGGCGATTCTAGTTGGTCAATCTTAAGGCGGATCCGGACGTGCTGTGGACTATCTACGGAGGGACGACACTTGGAGTCCTAAAGACTTGTTCTTGTTCGGTTCGGGCGCAGCTAGGGAAGGCACGCAACAAAGAGTATGCATCTAAATTATGCTATATGATTATGTGTAAATAATATGTATTCCTGGCTTAATGGTTGTTTCCGCATGATTTATGAATTGTCATATGTATCATAACCTAACAAAAAATGGGTCTAGTGTTTTTTTTTTTTTTTTATATAAATATTTTTGTCTTAGAAAATGTTCTTGCGCCATTAATTTAATCGTCATTTACCATCACATATTCACATTCGATACATAAAGTATCACATTTCGCAAATTAGTACCAAAATATATAATGTATGCATGTATCTAATTAGACTATTCCTAATTTATAATAATTGACCAGGTCCATGGACCAGATCTGGACCGGGTCTAGGTCTGAGAATATTGGACCCAGACTAGTTTTTAAACACATGGATCCAGATCTGCCCCAGATCCATTGGGTCTCAAATAATTAGACTCAGATAGAGCTGGCAAAAGTGTCGTGTCGGGTCGTGTTCGTGTTCGTGTCGAATATAAACGGGTTGGAAAAGTCTCAACACTAACCCAACCCATTTAATAAACGTGTCGTGTCGTGTTGACCCGTTTAACTAATCGTGTCATAATCTCTTGATACTAACCCATTTTTTCGTGTTCGGTTCGTGTCGTGTTGTCATGTTTGTTCGATGAAGTTGGCTTTATGATAAGGTTTGTAACTGAATACGTTAAATTATTGATTGATTTTTCTTAATCGGTTTAAGTAGTGTCAGTTTCGTGTTGAGAATCTCAACACTAACCTGACCCACACAATTAAACGAGTCGTAAACCTTGACACTAACCCGCTTTTTTCGTGTACGGTTCGTGTCGTGACATATTCACATTCGATACATAAAGTATCACATTTCGCAAATTAGTACCAAAATATATAATGTATGCATGTATCTAATTAGACTATTCCTAATTTATAATAATTGACCAGGTCCATGGACCAGATCTGGACCGGGTCTAGGTCTGAGAATATTGGACCCAGACTAGTTTTTAAACACATGGATCCAGATCTGCCCCAGATCCATTGGGTCTCAAATAATTAGACTCAGATAGAGCTGGCAAAAGTGTCGTGTCGGGTCGTGTTCGTGTTCGTGTCGAATATAAACGGGTTGGAAAAGTCTCAACACTAACCCTTACAAATATAAACGGTTCGTGTCGTGACAGATTTTGCCAGCTCTAGACTCAGACCCTTACAAATGGGTCAGGTCCTTGACCCATGCCCATGTTAGGTTATGATACATATGACAATTCATAAATCATGCGGAAAAACCATAAAGCCAGGAAAGCATATTATTTACACATAATCATTTAGCATAGTTTAGATGCATACTCATTGTTGCGTGCCTTCCCTAGCTGCGCCCGAACCGAACAAGAACAAGTCTTTAGGACTCCAAGTGTCGTCCCTCCGTAGATAGTCCACAGCACGTCCGGATCCGCCTTAAGCTTGACCAACTAGGATCGCCCTTAAGGTACTTAGAATTTTCGGCACTTATAGGCAATTGTATGACTGAACTTTTGCTCTCAAAAATCACTTTTAATACTTGAATACTCGATATAAATTGTGAGCATTGATCACCTATTTATAGGGCATGGGTATCGGATATTAGAATCCTACTAGGAAACGATTTAGTGAATCTGAATTAATCTAAAATTCAATCACTTAATTTATCTAGTAGACTTAGGAAATTAATCTTATACGAATCCTAACCGATCAAGGTTTCGTACGCAAGCACAAACACTCACGCAGGCGCAGCAGCCCACGAGGGGCGCCATGCGCGCGCGCGCGCTGAGCCCAGGCCCAGCAAGTGCTCGCAGCCCACGAGGGGCGCGCGCCTGTGGCCTTGCTCTCGCGTTTGGGCTTTGCTTGCTTTGGTCGCGCGCGGGCTTTGCTAGGCGTTGGGCCTAGCTTCGTGCTAGGCCTTGCGTCTAGCAAGCTCGTCCGATGTTTATTCGTACGATGCGCTTCCGATTAAATTCCCGGTTCCGAAATTCATTTCCGATACGAACAATATTTAATATTTCCGATTCCGGAATCAATTTCCGTTTCGAACAAATATTTAATATTTCCGTTTCCGGAATTATTTTCCGATTCCGATAATATTTCCGATTCTGACAATATTTCCGTTTCCGGCAATATTTCCGATTCCGGCAATATTTCCATTTCCGATAATATTTTCCGATACGTACCATGTTTCCGTTTCCGGCAACATCTACGACTTGGATAATATTTATATTTCCGATACGATCCATATTTCCGTTTCCGGCAATATCATCGTTTCCGGAGTATTCATTTCTTGCCTGTGACGATCTCAGCTCCCACTGAAACCAAGATCCGTCTCCGAATATCCATAGATGGAGTATTTAATTCCATTAAATCACTAGTGGAAAAAGGGTCATTTGCATCGCACTTTTAAGCACATTTGCGTCGCACATCGTGCGTGGCAAAAGCTCTCGACGCAAATGACTAAAAGTCATTTGCGTCGCACATTTGTGCGACGCAAATGAACCTTATTTGCGTCGCACATTTAGCAAATGTGCGTTGCAAATGACTTTTCAGCACCATGCCTGAAAAGTCATTTGCAACGCACATTAGCTAAATGTGCGACGCAAATGACTTTTCAGCACCATGCCTAAAAAGTCATTTGCAACGCACATTAGCTAAATGTGCGACGCAAATGACTTTTAGGCGAAAAAAAAAAAGTCATTTGCCACGCACATTAGCTAAATGTGCGTTGCAAATGACTTTTTTTTTAAAAAAAAAATTCGTTTTTTAATATTTTAGTTACAACCCAATAAAAGGCAAATTCACCATAGATCACCCAACATGTTGATAACCTAACTACACTTTTAACATAAAAGTTTAAGTGAACCATAAACGAATGAGGCCCAAGATATCATTCAAGCAGATGAAAAAAACTCCATTGTCAGACCAAAATCAAACAAATTACAGCGTTCGTGCGACACTAAGACAAACAGGGAGGACTTCTCCTGGACGCTTCAAAATTTCAATTACCAAATCAATTTGAGAGTTGAGATCATGCTTGGATAAGCAACTTCCCATGACACACGTAGCACGCAGCGTCAGCGTCAGCGTATTCAAAGACAAATGAGGGAACCATTCAAGAGTCCCAAGAGCAAGATCAAAGGCGACAATTCTCACAAGTTTAGCGGATTGAAGAGCAATTGTTACCGAGTTTGTTTCCCTTTCTCAAGTTTTAACTTTTCAGTTCTCCTACAATAAAAATTTAGAAATTCATTAATTATCTGAACAGCTTGTTTTCAGTCTCAAGAAATGATTCAAACCTACCCAGATCAACAAAAAAACTAACATTAGGTTCATATTTCTCACTAACTGCGCCACCTTTTTGTTTCTGGAATTGGATGTACCGCAATGTGCTTGCAAAGAAAGCTTCAGCAGCAGAATCTGTTGCCGCATTATCACTTTGCATCTCTGTAGTAATTAATTCCATTAGATCCTGGATTGTATTGACGGTGATTTGGTTGTTTCCCTTCTCAAAAACAGTTAACATCTGCAAAGAGCACATATTCACAGCATAAAAAGCCTTCCATTAGTATTGTATATTCTTCTTCCATTCTTTATTACAGCAACATAATCTCCAAGAGACGTAAGTTCAAAATTACAACTTACGCTTTAGTCCAACTCTGAATCTACATAGATTCAGATTTTAGGATTGGTTATCCAAGTCACATAAAAAGACAAGCCCCATACCAATTTAGTATGTAGTCTCCCGACTCTAAGAAATAGATCGATTCAGTGGCAGCTAACATCTAAGAAGAAGTACCACAAACTCTTACAAGCAACATACCAAAGTGAATGCCATAAATTTTGAATCATATCCCATACTTGCATCAGATTTCCAAGAACATCAATATATGAAAGAGCTACTGCAAACTACAACAAAGCCTCATAGGAACGCTGAACAAACAAACTCAGACCCTAACTTTCCAAAGAAAAACCCATCCAAATTCTACTAGTAAACCAATTAAAAAGAATAGTTGAAAGCTAACCATCAAAAGAACTTATATTACTAAGAATTGGACATGGAAAACAATTGAAAAAGTCTTACTTATTTCAAAAAGTAACAAAGAATGTTACAGAGTTCACTACTGGACACTGGGACAGTCCGCAATTATGCATATTTGTACTAGTGTTTGTTAGCCTTGAAATTTTGGATTATATGACGAGGATAGAAGACAAATTCAGTACATATTAGCAAAGGTGTACCTGAATATCATAGGCAGGTTCAGGGCGGAAGGTTCAGGGCAATGAACCGGCAAAAACCAATAAGACTTGAGTATGTGTTAGGGTCCCTGATGAGTTTTCTCCAAACCATGATCAGTATCAGCCTTGTCATGACGCTAGCAGGAGGCATGTTTCAGCTTCTTATCATGTGCACGAGGTCCCATAAACTGTCACGAAACAGAGAAGCATTATGTTACCATTAGTTTTTGAGTAACAAACATACAAAGACATGTTCAGGATTCAGAAAAATAGCAACATTAGTGGATATTATATAGAGCAACAGACGATGAACTAACTTGCTGCACTAAACACAAAACTTCAGCACAATTTTGAGAATATATAGAGCAGCGTCAGGTGACCTGAATCCATGGCAGCAGTACTATTGGTACTCAGAAACAGCAGCTAAGAACAACAGACAACCAAATACAATAAAGGATCACCCCAACTCTGAACAAGTATCTTAAAATACTACCCGTTTCCTCTCCACAAAAGAGTTACAAAGAACGAGCTAACTCGGCTTCTTTGATTATCAACACATGTATACACTTGAATTATAGGCCAATGTTACAGTAGAACACATAGAAGTACACTCAAGTAAACGATTAGGCAAATTAAGTCCAATGACTCCGTAGATATAATTGGCGGGGGGGGGGGGGTGGCTTACTTGCTCTCTGTGAACCTAGGGCTAGGGCGTAAGCACTTCAGGTAGCCATCCCAAGGAACCTTTTTCAGGCCTGCTCTATGAGAGATCATGTCTCTGACCCTGCAAAAAGAAATAGATACAATAGGCAACAAATTGATCCGGTATCCAACATAACATGTCTATAAAAATGTACCAGAGAGAGAAATATTCATTCACCTCTCGGCAAATTCGATGGGAGTCTCTCCAGGTTTTATTGTTTGGGGCTCTAGATACCAAACATCACAAACAACGGCCCAAGATGTCATTAGCTGAAGCAGGTGTGTATTAAATGACTCCCTGCATATACATAGTTCAGAATTTCCCCAAGATAACCAGACATTCAAAAGAGCAAAGCTATCAAAGATTACCAAACAAATTTTCAGCATGAATTTTTATGTTATCCAATCCACACAACGAGAAACTATTTTATTATATGCTCTGGATAATCAAATAAACAAATTAAACAGAAGACTAGTGAATACATGTATTCCATGATAAATCTGTAGAGTAGAAAATTAGAATATGTAATTAATCTCTTTTAATTAAATGTAAAATTAACAAATCTAGCAATTCAACAGCAATATAAAAAAAAAGGTCACAGTACATCAAATTCAATTCAACACTTAATTTATCATCAAATTCAAATCAATCACTTAATTTATCATCAAATGCACAGGCGCACAACGAAACTCATATAAAAAATTGAAAAAAAATACTTGAATTCACAAACTAACCAACATAACTAAACCACAAATTCATATTAAAAAAATTCAGAGCAAATTAATTAAACATGGAAATCAAGATAGGACATAGAATATACCTGAGCATCAAGGTAGCCAAGGACGGGCGACGAGTTAAACTAGAGCTCCAACACCAACAATTCGTGATCCAGTAGTGTGGTGTGTTTCACAACCTTAAAAAACTAAGCCTTTCTGCTTCAGGATGTAACCTTTCTCCCCGCGCCGAAACCTAGGGTTTCGCCCCTCTTCCCATTTTCGCAGAGCTCGAATTTTCAGAATAAATAGAAAGGGGCGGCTTGGTGAGAGAAGACTTCGAATGGATAAGGTTGATTCTGAATTTTTGAAGGTGAGATGGGAGGTGTTGGAGTTCTGGCAATGGAGATTTGGAAAGGAGGAGGAGAGAGAAGGAGAGGAGGCGAAAAATTTGTTCGACCTGGATCTATGCGAGAAAATAAATGAAAAAATATAAAAGGGTCACTTGCGTTGTTCAATTATACGCGTGTGTCATTTGCATCGCAGATTTGTAAATCTGCGTGGCAAATGACTCTAGGATGCTCCTAGAGTCATTTGCCACGCAGATTTGTAAATCTGCGACGCACTTGATTGAGTCATTTGCCTCGCAGCTTTGTTAATCTGCGATGCAAATGACTCTGGGGGGCATCCTAGAGTCATTTGCCTCGCAGTTTAACAAAGCTGCGACGCAAATGAGTAAATTTTATGCTAAAATTTGTTATTTGCATCACATGTTCAGAATGGCGTGGCAAATGCGGGGATGCAAATAAGCCTTTTTCCACTAGTGAATACTTGATCCGTTTACGTACTATTTGTGTGACCCTACGGGTTCAGTCAAGAGTAAGTTGTGGATTAATTCCACTTGAACTGAAGCGGCCTCTAGTCAGGCATTCAGCTCACTTGATCTCACTGAATTATTAACTTGTTAATTAATACTGAACCGCATTTATTAGACTTAACATTGAATGCATAAATTTCTGTGTTTGAAGCAGAAATTTAGGTATGCTGATTATGGAACAAAATAGCCATTAAGTTCCAGCCTTTGAAAGGACTTAAAACAAACTAGATGACCCTACAACTAATGTAGCATTGCCATGCTTCATTTCCCACTTGTAGGCCATTAGTGTAGCCTAGCTTCCATTATTTGAGTTATTACCGAAGTAAGAACCTCAAGCGGTATATGATACCAAGGAAGTTTCATTCCTAGGTCACTTCTCTTTAAACATAAACTTATAGGTAGAAACGGAATTGTAAATTCCTGTCATCTGTTCCTTTGTTTTCCTATTTCTTGTACCCTTTCTTATAGTCTTAAGAATTAAATTCTTTAGTGTTGACTTTTATACTTTGTTAGACATGTCCAATGTCACCAACAAGGTTCTTTACCATTTTAATTTATGTTGAATATTTTGTTTCAACTAGATGATCTTACTAGAAGCTTCTAAAGTTCTCTAAGCATCGATCTACTCGAATGTCTAGGGACTAGACTCATTCGAGAATTAAATGGAAAAAATATTTTAGGTTGTTAACCATTGGTAAAGCTGAGCGTTTAAACTCAATGCTTTATGATCTCAAAACTATATTGTATTTTGAATTCACAAGCACCAATTGGTTTGCCATTCGATTTTGATATTCGAAAACAACCATAAAAGTCGCTAAAAGAAACGTACATTTTAAATTGCTCATTTTCTCTCATTTCCGTGAATCGTTCTTGGATTCACTACCAATCGAGGAAATTTACTGTTACCTTTCTAAAAGGAGTTACTGCAGTGCAAGATATTTAATTATAAACAATAATTAAAACATACATTGAAGCATGCAAAGTCTAAACATTTATCATGAGTAATAACTTGAAAATTAAAGCAATCATGCAATTTCAACAAGTTATTAGCATTTTATTCGAATTTATTGTTCCGGCAGGTGTGAATAAAATTATTCCAAGATCCTAAAATCATTGAAGAATTAAGCACAGTTGGTCGACTTAATCCTAAAACATCTTAGGTAAGCAAAAGCCTTTTGCTAATAGTCTAGAAACTATTCTTGGTTGATAGGTACGTCTAAGAACTTATTAGGTAAACCTATCGATTTTGCCACGACATAAAAGGACTCCTTACTTATATCGTTGAGTTTCACCAAAACTAACATGTACTCACAGTTATTTGTGTACCTTGCCCCTTTAGGACCAATAAGTAACACCTCACTGAGCGAAAACTATTACTAGATTGATGTAAAGGATATCCAAGCAAGTGTATATTTTGGCATGGCACCTTTTAACTCAATTTTTAAGTTTGGAACTTAAGGCTCTTACTATGTTGGTTAGATTTTAAGTGAACTAAAATCCTTAATCATGCAACATAATCAAGCTTTTGATCTCATGTATTTTAAGACATATTTAAAAGCAATAAATAACTTAAAACATGCATAAGATCAATGTGATCTAGTATGGCCCGACTTCATCTTGAAGCTTTAACTTCAAAGTCCGTCTTGAAAATCTCCGTGGGAGGCACCATTTTCTTCAAATAGAATAAGCTATAACTAATTACAACTATTTGATGGTACGCAGACCATATTTGAATTGAAAAACAACTTTGGTACTTTAGACCAATTACATTCAAATTAATGGTACGCAGACCATATTTTCTATCCTATTTGGGCCATACTAGTCACTTCATAACCTGCAAAATAGTACATATACAATATATACCATTCACCCATTCATTATCATGAATGGCCCACATAGCTGGTTAGTAAAACACATTATGCATCACTTAAACATTTGCAGCAATTAATCAAGGGCACCAATAATCTACCAATTATTCAGTCCTTATTAATTCTAATCAAGTTGTTTTAACCTTAAGGATTTGTAGACCTAATCAAGAGTTTATGACTAAAAGGGCTTCCACTTAAACCAATAAATTCATATGCTTTACTAATTTTAAACATAAAAATGTATTTCTAGTCTAACCGGAAACATACAAATTTAATTAAAATTTAAAGCTCATATAAATTTATAATTGAATCCATAAATTTAATTTAGTTTCAGTCGTATTTAAATTAATTCATGATTTTAATTTTAGTAAAATAATTAGAATAAATAAAATTTATTATAATTACAATATTCAAAATTAAAATCCAAGAAAATAATTTAAATTATCAATTTTAAAATTAATTAAAATTACGCAAACTGAAAATTTTAAATTAAAAATTTAAAAACGATCTAATCGCAACGCAACAATCCCACGCAACGCACGCCCATGGGCCAAACGCACACAGCCATCGCTGGCCATGTGCGCGCAGCCCATGCGCTGCCTCGCATCGCTGCTGCTCACCATCGCAAGGCATCACGTGAGCTGGTGCTCGCTGCGCGCGCCAGCGTTCGACGCACGAGCATGCTACCGCAGCCCATCGCTGGGCGCAGCGCTCGTCGCACGTCGCAACAAGCAAGCTGCTTGCCATCGCTGGGCGCAGCGCTCGTCGCACGTCGCAACAAGCACTCGCACGCCATCGCTGGGCGCAGCGCTCGTCGCACGCACAACAAGCACTCGCACGCCATCGCTGGGCGCAGGGCTCGTCGCACGCACAATAGCGCTCGCTGCGCGCGAGCGATCGATGCTTGGCGCAGCACTCGTGGCACGCGAGCTTACAATCGCTGCGCGCGAGGCTACGCACGCTTGCGCGAGGCAGTGCGCGCTGTGGTGCAGCTCGCGCACGCGACTGGTCGTGCCTTGCTCTCGCCCTCGCCCATTCGCCCATTGCACATAGCCCACGACACAAGGCAGGGATGCTGCCTTGTGCTCGTGCACCATGGCCTTGCTCATTGCATTCGTACCGCATGGGCGACGAGCTCCCTTGCTCGTCGTCACATGCCCGCACTATACAACACCCCTTAAGGGTAACACGTAGCGTCCATTGCTTTGTGCGTGCAAGTTATATGAGCGAATCGCATAAAAATTTAAAATTTATATTCAAAATTAATGACAAATTAGTAAATAATATTAATTTCATAATTTTAGGGCGAAAAATCGAAAATTTATTATTTAATTGATTTCCGATTAACATGGATTCAAGTCTAGGTCATAAAAATTTAAAATTTAACATAAATTTACAATTTTTATGGTGGTTTTTAATCATGGTTATCTAATTAAATTATAACTAATTATGAAAATCAAATTAATTCTAAATTATTCCAATTTTCAACAAATTAATCATAATTACAAATTAGATTGCATAATTAACAAGGCTAGGCATTCAAACTTGTTAAACATATACAGTAGGTCAATCAAAAATTCAAGATTTATCAACAAGAATCGCAAATATTTAATTTAACATCTTAAATTTACGAAATTTTGCATTCGAAAAACTAAAACCTCCGAAAAGTCATAGTTAGGCTTCGAATTTGAGAATTCTGGGTTCGGCCGAAAAGAATTATTTTTGTCAAAATTTTAGAATGCCTTTTACATGCGGAATTGACACAAAAATCACTCGATTTGGATGAGTAACGAAGAAACTGCCGAAAAACTGCGTACGTATAATTAAATAAACGCAATTTGCAATTAATTAACAATTACGAAAATTAATCACCCCTTTTAATTCTTGCAAATTTGTAATATTTAACCATGTTCATGCAATTTAGATTATGAAAATAATAAGAGGCTCGTGATACCACTGTTAGGTTATGATACATATGACAATTCATAAATCATGCGGAAAAATCATAAAGCCAGGAAAGCATATTATTTACACATAATCATTTAGCATAGTTTAGATGCATACTCTTTGTTGCGTGCCTTCCCTAGCTGCGCCCGAACCGAACAAGAACAAGTCTTTAGGACTCCAAGTGTCGTCCCTTCGTAGATAGTCCACAGCACGTCCGGATCCGCCTTAAGCTTGACCAACTAGGATCGCCCTTAAGGTACTTAGAATTTTCGGCACTTATAGGCAATTGTATGACTGAATTTTTGCTCTCAAAAATCACTTTGAATACTTGAATACTCGATATAAATTGTGAGCATTGGTCACCTATTTATAGGGCATAGGTATCGGATATTAGAATCCTACTAGGAAACGATTTAGTGAATCTGAATTAATCTAAAATTCAATCACTTAATTTATCTAGTAGACTTAGGAAATTAATCTTATACGAATCCTAACCGATCAAGGTTTCGTACGCAAGCACAAACACTCACGCAGGCGCAGCAGCCCACGAGGGGCGCCATGCGCGCGCGCGCGCTGAGCCCAGGCCCAGCAAGTGCTCGCAGCCCACGAGGGGCGCGCGCCTGCTGGCCTTGCTCTCGCGTTTGGGCTTTGCTTACTTTGGTCGCGCGCGGGCTTTGCTAGGCGTTGGGCCTAGCTTCGTGCTAGGCCTTGCGTCTAGCAAGCTCGTCCGATGTTTATTCGTACGATGCGCTTCCGATTAAATTCCCGGTTCCGGAATTCATTTCCGATACGAACAATATTTAATATTTCCGATTCCGGAATCAATTTCCGTTTCGAACAAATATTTAATATTTCCGTTTCCGGAATTATTTTCCGATTCCGATAATATTTCCGATTCTGACAATATTTCCGTTTCCGGCAATATTTCCGATTCCGGCAATATTTCCATTTCCGATAATATTTTCCGATACGTACCATGTTTCCGTTTCCGGCAACATCTACGACTTGGATAATATTTATATTTCCGATACGATCCATATTTCCGTTTCCGGCAATATCATCGTTTCCGGAGTATTCATTTCTTGCCTGTGACGATCTCAGCTCCCACTGAAACCAAGATCCGTCTCCGAATATCCATAGATGGAGTATTTAATTCCATTAAATACTTGATCCGTTTACGTACTATTTGTGTGACCCTACGGGTTCAGTCAAGAGTAAGCTGTGGATTAATTCCACTTGAACTGAAGCGGCCTCTAGTCAGGCATTCAGCTCACTTGATCTCACTGAATTATTAACTTGTTAATTAATACTGAACCGCATTTATTAGACTTAACATTGAATGCATACTTGGACCAAGGGCATTATTTCCTTTAGCCCATCCCTAGGAGTAATACATCACTAACGGGGGGAATTTAAGCTTTTGAGACCTATTATACGAGTCCGGATCCTCTAGAGTTTTAATAAAACTCTTTAAGGTAGAGTTATATCTAAACCATACATTTTATAATCAATGACTCATATTAGTGGGAAGGGAAAATCAGTAGGTGGGTATTAATGAGAAAAAATAAGGGGGGTTGCAATGAAGAATTGCAATGACACTTTTGGTCTATGATCCATTTCTACCTTAGGCTTTATTTGGTTGGGAGGAATTGGAAGGAAAGGAAAAGAAAGGAAAGGTAAAATAAGGTTTCTTGTATATTTGGTACAAATAATTATATGGGAAGTGGAAGGAAAGGAAGAGAATTTGAAGGAAAACTCCTTTATAAAATTTCACTTTCCTTTCCTCCCAAAATTGGAGGAATTTGGAAGGAAAGAGAAAATTAAAAGCTGTCATTTATATTTCCTTTCTCTTCCCGTCATTTTTTTTCCTTAAACCAAACACAAGAAAATAAAATCTATTTCCCTTCCCTTCTTTTCCTTTCTTTTCCCTTCCCTTCTTTTCTCTTCCTTTCCTTTACTAATAATGAACCAAATAGGGCCTTAATGGAATGCTGGCGAACTTCTCTTTTTAGGGTAAATTCGCCGGAAATGCTACCATTCAACAAGGATCAAAATAGACACTTAGCTTGGTGGTCATGACTAAAGCGGAGTTGATCCGATAAAGTTCGATCGGTTTGTTGTGCGTACAACCAAAGCCGATCAATCAAATATATAGGTCTGGCAACAAAGCCGATCAATCAAATATATAGATCTGGCAAAACAGACTAAGACATGAAAAATCAATCCCATTGACAAGAACCGTTATCTTATTTTGACCTGAATGACGATCCGAAATTAACCTGCAAACTCAAATTGATTCGAACTGAAATTGAAACAGAACAATTTAAAATAACGAACAAATTACACCGTAATAAATAGTTTTAGTCAAATTCATTTTTTGGTGTCCCTTATGAAGTACCTGTAATATGTCATTAACATGTGAATTTTGTTTAAATGATTGAAACAATTCAATCTTCCATTAAGACTGATGGATAGCTCAGTTGGTTAGAGCTTCTATCCCGGTTCCAGTGATCCTGGGATCGATTCTCATCCCCGCCCTTATGGCTCATTTGCACCAAAAAAAAACAATTCAATCTTCCATTTCTAGTTAAAAATCATTTCAATTCATATGACATTGTTTGACTATATTCATATATTCATCTGTGTCAATATTATTGCAGCATCTAATCTAATCTAATTTGAATAGGTAATCTAATCTAATAAGTATAATATATTATATAATTAAAGCGCGCATATTTGCTAAGTTATTAGAGCGTCATATAAATAATCGTTAGATTTGGGCTAATGAGAAATAAGATTTGTAATTTATTTTAAAATTAAAAAATTATTATACCACATAAATAAATAATTAAGTGTCATATATATATTTTAATTTATTACTAATGCAACTCTAATAACTAAAGATTAATTATAATAAAATATCTAAGTATCTTCCTTAAACTAATATCCTAACAAAACTATAAAAACCTTTTCAGAATTTTTCAAACAACATATAACATCAATTAAATTTTTAGTCTTCCTTCCAAAATCAAATGTGAACAAAAGATATAAATATAAGGCAAATTTGTAAAAAAGGACATTTATAACTCAAATTTTGCGAGAAAGGATCTGGTATATTTTTTTTTGTGAAATCACACCTTAATGTAATTTTTTTTGCGAAAGACAACCGAACGGAAGTTTTCGGCATTGGCTGAGCTTTTTCGGTCTTTGACTTGCACGTGAGCAGCACGTGTGGCTTAAATTTGGCTAAAGACACTTATTTATCGAGTCTTGGATTTTTAAACTTGATTTTTTCCGATTTTTTTTTTCAACTTTAGGTTTTAAAGCTTAGAATTTTGGAGGGAAATTGGGTGTAGTTAGCAAAACAAACCACACGTGCTTTTCACCGGAAAAGCTCATTCAGTGACGGAAACTTCCATTTGGTTGTCTTTCGCAAAAAAATATTACATTAAGGTGTGTTTTCACAAAAAAAATTCATTAACGTGTGTTTTCACAAAAAAAATAAAATAATTAAGGTTTGTTTTTACAAAAAATAAATAAATTATATAAGGTCATTTCTTGCAAAATTTGGGTTATAAAAGGTCATTTTTGGCAAATTTGCCTAATTAAATATAAAGATACAAATAAAAAATTAATTAAAATAGAAAATTATAAAATAAAACACTAATTGGCTATACCAAACCAACCTAATACAGAGACATAGGACTAGTTTGGTTGACATTCTAATACATGGGAAGTTTTATTTCCTAGGAAGTGAAGAGCAAAGAGCTTGTTTGGTTGACATGTGCATAGGAAGTGAAAGTTCCTAGGTATTGGGGGAAGTTCTACTTCCCCCGTCCTCCCTAGGTAAGTTGAACTTCCTATGGGAATTCTAACTTTCTATGCTCAACCAAACAATAATACTCAATTCCTAGGAAGTTCAAATATAAGGGAAATATAACTTACCAAGTGCAACAAAACATCACCATAGTTAAGTCGTCCATTGAGTATACTCATGTACCTACATCAAACCATATAAGCCAACATGAATAAAAAAGATATTAATCTAAAGATAAATACAAGAGGAGGAATTTTTATGAGTACACCTAACAACATCACCATATGAGTAAGGATTCTAATAGAGTTGATTAATCAAGATAACTATACAAATAATTATGTACACGGTTTATCTTTAGGAAAATTTAACTTTTTTTTTTTGACATTATAGTAATTCGAAAGGAAATTAAAATTTACAAAAGTTTGTTCTACAGATATTGGCTAAGAGGTGAGCTTTCTTAACCATGACCCTATCTACCTTTAGGATGGTGCAATATTCGAAATGAATTCCCAGTTTCACAATGTCTTTAAGGATCCAATGGATTGATACGTCAACCATAGATTGGCGAAGAAGCATTGTCACCAGATTCTCAGAGTCAGTATGGATCCATACGACTCTTAGGCCAAGGTTGTTTGCTCACTTAAGCGCTGATAAGCAGGCAATCGCTTCCGTTTCAATGGCCGATAACGCCACTCCATAGTGACCTCCAACTTCCCTCTCCTGCCCACCCATTTCCATTGCTGTCCATCCCACTCCGTACTGTTTTCGCTTTTTGTGCCATGATCCATCTATACGTATTATTGTTCCCGGAAACGAATTTATGGAGAAATCTGTGCACAATTGTTGTCTTCCGATTGCTTCTTGGTAAAAACCTGGTGGAGACGTGGGGGCTGTTGTCCGATCTGTTGTGAGATTGCTTTGATCATTAAATGTTGCGGTGAACACTGACAAGCTGTGTACGTAGGGCTATTTGAAGTTGTTGAAGCATGAAACTGGCATGGCCATGTGTGTCTGTGAATACCCTAGCATTCCTTGTTTTCCAGATTGCCCACAAGGTTGCAACAAAAAGGTGCAGTCTACTACTATCACTTCCATCCGCACTATGAAAGAGCCGGATATAACTATGAATCCAGTGTCGCAAAGGAGTGGATTCATCCAATTTAGGGTTTATCGATAACTCACTATTCATCCAGGCGTAGGTTGCTAAAGAACAAAAACGGAAGATGCTTTGAGTGGTTTCTTCTTCCCCTCCACAGTAATCACACGCAATGTTCAAAGGGATGTTCCTGTCCCAGAGATTTGAATTAGAAGCTATTGCATCATAAGAAAGTTTCCAAAGAAAGACTTTCCACTTTGGTGGTATCTTTAATTTCCAAATGAGTTTATGAAAGTCGTTGTTCAAGTGGTCTTGTAGGCGTTGAGGGGTTGGCTGTTGATTAAGTAGAAAGGCGTATCCTGTTTTGACTGTGTATTTGCCTTTAATATGCTGCCCCCAGTACAAGAAATCACATTCTTCGTGGCTTGGTATGTCCATTGCCAAGATCTCTGAAGCATTATCCCAATCAAACCGCTGTCGAACCAAGGAAGCATTCCAAGTTCTAGTCTCCTGACAAATAAAATCTTTTACCTTCCACGTCCTGCTATCTCTTAATCTTTGATTAGACTTGACAATTGGAGTGTGGCCATTGACCCATTTAGAACTCGTTGCCAGAATATTCTCTCCAAAACCAATTTTCCACTGCAATCCTTCAATGAAAGTTTTGGTAACTCTCAGTAATCCTCTTCTTCCCCATGAGCAATTAGCAGGAGCTTGAGTAAATGGTGTGCCTGTATGTAGTGGTGATTTCTTGTTTGGGTCCAAGATTCTGGATAACAGTAATTGTGGGTTGCAATGCATTCTTGTTACTTGTTTGAATAGTAAGGCTTCATTGAAATTTGACATACCACGAATTCCAAGACCACCCATGCCTTTTGGTTGTTGAATAGTATTCCTACAAACCCAGTGAATTCCTTTGTCACCATTGTTCGCCCACCAGAATCTCACTAGAAGTGAGTCAATTTTGTTCGAGATTGACAATGGTAATTTAAAACATTTCATCACATGTGCAGAAATGCTAACTAGCACCGTGTTGATCAAAATCAATTTTGCTGGTTGGGAGAGTTTCATTGGTGCCCAAGAGAGGATGCGTATCGTTACTGAATCAACCAGGTATGTGTAGTCTTTAGTTTTTCCTCCCATGATATCAACTGGTGCCCCGAGATGATTTGGTAGTTTCTCAATTTGTGGAACTGCAAGAATTGCTTTGTATGCATCTGCACTTTGTTGGTTAGTGGTCTTACTAAATTTGACAAAGGATTTTTGTAGATTTATTTGTTGACCCGAGGCATCCCCAAATCTTTTTAGAATATTCACTATATGTGTACACGACTCAGTAGTTGATTTGAAGAAGAGCATGGCATCATCAGCAAAAAACAGATGCGAGATTGAAGGAGTGTTTCTTGCAATGCGTATGCCTTGGATGAGGTTTATGTTTTCAGCCATTATTAACATTCTTGATAGGATGTCCATACAAAACAGAAAAAGATATGGTGATAAGGGATCACCTTGTCGTAGGCCAGCATTTGGAGTAAAGGGTTGAGTGACTCTCCTATTTATAACCGCCTTGTAAGTAACCGTGGAGATACACTGATTGATCCATGAAAGCCATCTATCAGGGAACCCATAACTTTTCAACACTTTTAAGAGGAACAACCAATCTACTCGATCATACGCCTTTGACATGTCAATTTTGATCGAGGCTAGGTGAGATGTACCTCTAGATGTGTTGATATGGTGTAGAAGTTCATGGCTAAGGAGGATATTATCCTCCATATATCTTCCCGGAATAAAAGCGTGTTGAAACTCCGTTATTACAGATGGCAGGACCTTTTTAATTCTATTAACCAGGCACTTGGATATACATTTGTATATCGTGTTACATAGGCTTATCGGTCTAAAGTGTGTGGCCAATTCCGAAACATCAACTTTGGGGATCAGCACCAATAGTGACTCATTTAATTCACGTAACATGTGACCCGTGTTAAAGAAATGTTGCACGCTAGTGACAACTGTTGGTCCCACCACGTCCCAATATTGCTGGAAGTATTGTCCTGGTGATTTAGAACATTGGATTGAAAATATTGCTTTTCGAATTTCTTGGTGTGACATTGGTAGCTCCAGACTTTGTACTTCATTTTGGGTGATTTGAGGTAAGTCTAATTCCCTCAAAAGTAGGTCAATGGTGTCACCTTTGTCCTCTAGCACTTTAGGACAATATATTGTAGACATAGCATCCACCATTGTTTTGGAAATTTCTTCAGGATTGTTTACCCACTGTCCTTCTTCATTTTGTAGCATGACCACTTCTTTTCGTCGTATTTTTTGTTTTACTCTGTTATAGAGAATAGGAGAAGATAAATCCCCATACTTTATCCATTTATTCTTCAAGCGTTGGCGCCAATATTGGAATTCTATGTAACATTTAGGGATCAACTCGTTGATTTGCGAAATATAGCCACTCCCTCCATTTATGTCTCTAATCTTAGAAGATGTGGATATCAACGCTGAATTCACCCCTCTCCAATTAATCCCCCAAGTCTTTTTGTTCTCCAAGCACCAATGTTTCATTTCCTCTTTCAGTTTTTGGAGTCGTCTCATGGTAACAAACATCGGTGATCCAGCAAAAAAGAGAGACTGGTTATCTATAATATTTTGTTGGATTTGTGGGAAGTGAAGGCACCATCTATCAATTTGATACGGCCTATTCGCTTTCCCAAGTTTGGGTTTGAATCATATGTAATCGCTGCATGGTCTGAAACTGTAATAGGTTCATTTATCAATGTGCCTTCGGGATATTCCATTAGCCATTCGTGATCAACATATGCTCTATCCAAACGTTCCATGAGTAGCTTCGAGGATAATCTCTTGTTTGACCAAGTGAATTGTGGTCCTGAGAATGGAACATCAAAGAGATTAACTTGCAACCTCCAGTCTACAAAGGCATCCAACCCCTTGATTACTGATGATCCCTCTAGCTTATCTGACTGGAATTCAATTTGGTTTATGTCACCAATTAGGAGAGTCTTTGGAGCAGACTACAAGATGAGTTTGATTTCATTCCATACTCTAGGTCTTTTCTCTACTTGTGGTGCTCGATAGACAAACAGTACGTACTTAGAATTTCCATTTAATTCTACTATGTTACAAAATACTACATTAGTGGATACATACAAGCAAGTAACTTTGGCCATACTCTAACTAAATACTGCTAAGCCACCCTTTATTCCCACAGAGTCACTACCACAACTGAAAATTGGGGAAAAGGGGTTCAAAATAGATACAACTAAATCTAGGTTCATCTTAGTTTCCGATAGAAATAAAAAGGTTGGTTATTTCGATGTCAAAAGCCACACTAGATACGGATGTGTAGGGGCGTGTGGGTTGTTTAAACCCCTACAATTCCAAGAGACTATCTTCATTTGTCACTTGGGAGCTGACACGGCGCAACCACCTCACCATTATCTTGAATCTCCATTGAAGCAAATAGAACTTGCTGAACCTCCTCATCAAAGTCATCATCAATTGTTATCTTGAATGATGGTTTTTCATTGGGCTTCTTCTTCTTACTAGGCACTGAATCTTCCGAAGAGGATGAAGTTGCGAGTTGAGATCTTTTCTTCGAGATATTAGTAACAAAGTCAGGTTGAACTTTCACCCCCCATTTTCGGGCCATCTTCACATCCGTCATAGCCTTCGAGATGAGTTTGGATTTTCCTTCTGCATCTTTTTGCCATAGTGACAAGGCTGTCGCGTGCCTATCAAAAATAACCTAACTAGACCTCCTAACTATGTAGTCGGGCAAGTAAGGGTCGAATCCCAAGAGACTAATGTATTAAAAACTAGTTAAACTGACTTGAATTAATACTAAGTAAGTAACCAAACAACGATTGAGAATAGATAATTAAACTAATTCTAGCTAATGACGTAATTAATAATAAGACTAAAATCAAGGATTAAAAACACCTAGAGTTAAGCATCACCACTAGCATAATCAATGTAAAGATAAATTCCTACCCCAAACTAATTAAATAAATGTTCACGAGGAAAGGTAAACCTTAAATAATACCATAAACCTCTCCCGAGTATCAATGGCTTCCCTAATATGCAATCAAGACCTACTCCCGTGGAATCATGCAAATTAAAGACATTAAACTCAATACCATAATTTCCTAACAATCCCTTCTACCTACTCCCGTGGAGAAATTCATGTCCTTAATTGAAATATTCAAATCCGTCAAAACCTAACTCCCGTTACGATTAAGACAATGGAATGATAACAATACTAATTATCCCTAATCTAGTATTGGAAATTATACAATCAATTAAGCAAGAACAATTAAACAATAAATTTGGGGATTAAAATAATAAATCATACATAAATCATGACTAGGGTTTACTTAACCCTAGATTATAAATCTACTCACACATATTAAATAAACAAGCAAAGTAACATATTGAAAAGAACATAATTAATAAATGATAATAAAGGGAAAGTAAAAGTAATATACTTGAAATTGTATCAATGGAATCAAGCATTAACGTTACTAGTGTCTCAAATTACTAGAACAAAAACCACAAACTCACGTTAAATCACGAACCGAACAAGTATGCAGACCAAGGTAGTAAGCAGCGTCCCAGGTAAACGATCCAAATTGACGGCCGAAAAAAATCTTAGGTCTTCTATACTACTTGTATTTATACCTAAATATAATAAGAAGTATACTAACTATTAAACTCTAGTAATTAGCTCATTAAACGTTTAATACGAGATCGAAAGAAGAGTGTCACGGCTCGGGTGTGGGATGTAAAGTAGGCCACGGGTACGCCGTGGTATTGGCTGCCCGGTGATCTTGTATTTGTCTTGAACTCTTGTTTGTATCACAACGTAAACACCTTGTAGACGTGGATGGCTCCTAGACATCGTACTTTCGTACTCACGCTATCAACATCTCCTCCGAGGTCTACCAACTTGAGCTATTTCCTACAAAACAAAATAAAACAAACACGAGGAGAGAAACATCGAAAATAACGAATAATAACACTTTAAGATTAAAATATGAAAGAAATATGACAAACAATGGACTAATATGACATATAAAATGCGTATAATATTGTGTTATCACATAGATTGAATCCCCCCTTTTCTGACAAACGATCAAGCTTTTTCTGTTCCTTCCTGTGCCCCCATTTCCAATCTTTGTCATGATTAATTTCCAATGAAAATCCACATGAGTTAGTTTTCGGTTCATCGGTTCCTCGAAGTCTCTTACTCGGCCAAATTTGCTATTGACTCTCGAACAAATCATCAACCCTTACATCCGATACCGGTGAATTAGGAGGGTCAAACTTAGTGAGTGGTAAGTTTGGCAATCCTGTGGAAGCTATGATTGGGTTATTCCCCACAAACAATGATCTAGGAGCTTGAGGAAATGGATGCACACGAGCTCTATTTGGATTTCAGAAGTTTTATAATGATTGGGCCAATCGCCTAACACCTTCAATAATATCAAGAGATATAGAACAAACAGGAGTTACGTCTGGCAGGACATCCTGCTGTCTATAAGAAACAATAGGCCCTAGCATCCATGGGCTTGGTTGAGGTAATGCTGATGGTACAGCTGATGAAATCTGGTGTTGCACCATATCTTGAAGTAGACCTGTTGTCTGCCTCGGATTTGCCCATTCTTGAATGCCTAATGTTTGAAACAGAGTACGAGCTGGTTGCATACTTTGATGGTTACCCTCTGGTGGTGCATGTGATGATTCACCCACCTCAAAAGTCGAGTTTTCAAATCTTGGAGCCGTTATTGGGGGTAAAGAGTCAAGGTAGGGCATATTAGTATGTCGACTTGGATTGAAGAGGCGATGTGGTGAGAGGAGGAGTTTGATTGCGAGAGTTGTGTGTTTGTGGGATTATGTGGGGAATTTAGTCCAAGGTTAGGGTTAGAGGTAGGGTTTGGATTAGGTTGAGGGTTCGGGTTAGGGTTAGGGTTAGGGTTAGGGTTTGTGTTTTGGTTGAATAATGACACAGGGAGATTTGAATTACCTCGATTGGATGGGTAGTAGGGACCATAAGGATCTCCCTCCAGGAAGAGTCTCCTCCTTGGTGGTGGAGGTTGAGCATTATGTGGCTGTTCATCTTCCACATCAGATCCACTGAAATTTTTTGCACCTGAGAAAAAGATATATGTATTCTCGCTATCCGATGAATAACCTGGATTTAGGGCTGAGCTAGCAGAGTCATCATCATCACCTTCATTATCGTGCATGCGATCCTCAAATGGAATATCCTCAGGTTCTTCTGGAGAGATGAGATTTGCTGATGTGTTTCTATTACCAAAGGTGTCTCGAAGGCCCTCAATGAAGTTGGTATAATAAGGGTAGTCCATTGGACCATGGAGTACTCGTATTCCATCACCTTGAGCTGCGTCGACCCGCTCTCGTAGTCTCCTCGCCGCCACATTTAGATTTGTGCGGCATCTGCTAGTGTAGTGACCAGCACAACCACACCTTTTACAAAAGCGAAAAATGCCTTCATACCTGAAATAGATCCTGATGACTCTGTCTCCTTCAATCGGCAAGTAGCAACCAGGAATCAACGGCAAAGATATATCAATCAGCATCCTCGCCCTAAGCTCCGATCTGAATTCCACCATGTCACCATGATGATCAATTTCTTCGATGTATCCCACATGGCTAAGAATTTGTCTAGCCCATGATGTTGTGAGATACGGGAGAGGCAACCCATAAACTCGAACCCAGATTCGGGTAGTATTAAAGCTCATCTGCTGGGGAATAAAGGAGATGTGGTATCTCCTGACATTGATGATTCTACCATCAAATATGAGAGTGTGTTGACGGATGAGACCATTTAGATCATGTTGATTTCTGCATTCAAAGATAAAGAACATACCCCTTCTGTGAACTTGAACATGATCTCTTCTAACCCATCTCGAGTTCACAATATACTGTAGATAAGCTGTAGATGGGGGATGTTGAACCACAAACATTCCAATTGCACTGGAATTATAATTAATACCCGCAAGGGCATTGAAGTTTGCTGGTGGAGGAATTAGAGCCCCCATTCTGTAAGGAGGGTGTATGTTCCCATTTTGGTGGGGGATTTCGTTATTCATTATGATGGTAGTTGAATGAAGGGTAAATGGAGATGAATGAGAGAGAGAATAAGAAGAAGGAGTAGATGAAACAAGCAAGGGAAGAGATGTGTTTGATCTGGTGAAAAACAGCAATGAATGCCTGAATATATAGAAACCCATAACTATTGCCTTGGGAACATATGGTAATTGATAGCACCTGGTTTTTGCGTGGTCAAATTGGAAGAAGCGAATTGATGGGCTCAATATTTTGATTGCAATTGTGGATTAGTGTTGATTGGGTGTAGGTTTTCCTGAAGAAGTTGAATGGTTTTTGCCCAATTGCCGGCTTTGCATGCAACAGTAAAGTGAATGCTTTCTTGGAGTTGAAGTTGAAGTGTACAGTGCAGTTGAAGATTTGAAAAGATTTTTAAAAGATTTGGAAACTGGTTGGAAAGATTTGGAAAGTTTTCGAAAAGATTTCTGAAAAACTCACTGGTGTGAGAGAAAACCTCTCAATTTTTAGAGAGAGAAAAACAGCTCTTTTGCTTGTTGTAAAAAAAAGGAAAATTTGTAATTATTAATCCAACCTTTGCTCGATTTTTTTTATAATTAAGCCTACCTATGCGATGTTTCTAAATAATCCAACCTTTATGACCCAACTACTATTATTAAGCCTAACAAGTTACTAACCTGCTATAGGCTGTATTCACCCTTACGTGGCATATAACAATTATAATTTTTTTTATTTTTTTTTCCCTTTATTTTCTTTAATTGCTATTTTAATTTTCATTCCTCTCTCCTCTGCGATTTTCTGCTTCATCTCTGCATGCACTCCTCTCCATTATTTCTCTTCTACCTCTTCTCCACCATTGTCGATCCCTCATACCTCTCCATTCGAAGTTCATCGAAAATAATCAGCAATTGTTATGGCTGGGGTAAAGCAATTGCCTGTTGCATCTGGATCTTCTTCAAATTCAAGGTTTTTTTTTCTTTCTAATTTTCCAACAAGACCAAATACCAACATCCCACAACATTAAAAAAAAAACTATATTATTGCAACAACTCGGGTTTTTACGAACTGACCATCAAGGAAGCCCAAAATTCAAAACTTACCAAAAAAGGAACAAAAACGCTAAGGTTTGTAAGTTCACCTTCAATTGTACGACTTTGGAGACGAAATTTGAATGCCTGTGGATGAAGTCACCTATTTCCACAAGAAAATCGCTGATGATGTCATGAACCAGTACAATTGTGGTTGAAGCAGCAGTAATGGAGGAGAGAGGAATTGAAACACGGTACAGAGAAGAGAAGGGTTGAGGGTTTTTTGAAAAAAAAAATGAAATCCTTGTTTAGGTGGCAAGTGATGATGACGTGTCCAATATTTTAGGAGGGAAACCAACTTTAGGTTGTCAACGTTTTTAACGTTGACTTTGTAGCAGGTAACCGGTCATCCGGGCTTAAAAATAGTAGTTGGTCATATAGGTTGGATTATTTAGAAATATCGCATAGGTAGGCTTAATTAAAGAAAACCGGGCAAAGGTTGGATTAATAATTACAAATTTTCCTTGACTTTGTAGTAGGTAACCGGTCATCCAGGCTTAATAATAGTAGTTGGGTCATAAAGGTTGGATTATTTAGAAATATCGCATAGGTAGGCTTAATTAAAGAAAACCGGGCAAAGGTTGGATTAATAATTACAAATTAATTTAACTTTTACCACCTAAAAAAATTGAAAAAATATTTTTTACTACCTATAAAAACAGAATTTATATTTTACCACCTAAAATTAAATAAATTTTTTTTTTTACCACCTCTTAACTGTAAGATGAACATAAACGTTATGCGACCCCATGTCAACGACTATATTTATGATTTCCTTCTTCACTCCTACAATTTCTATGTATATAAGCTATCATTTTCTCTTACTTTCCATTAATTCACGTGATTTGGTAATATTTCTCAAATTGATAGATGCATAATTATTTTCCTGGTTTGCAAGCGAGAATCAAGTTGCTTCAAGGTATGATTTATGTTTGAGTTGCGTCAAAAAAATGTATCTTATTCTAACGTTTCCGTGCATCTTGCCGTTTAGAGGTGGTAAATTTTTATTTTATTTTTAAATGGTAAAAATAATTTCAATTTTTTAGGTGGTAAAAAGAAATTGTCAAATTTTTTTTAGGTGGTAATAAATAATTTACCCTTATCTTTATTACGTTTATAACTAAATTAAATGGGGTAAAGTTTGCTCTTTTAGAAAAATAATAATATAAATCTATACCTAGTATTTAAAAAGGAAAACCATAGATTTTTAGAAGCCATGTGGCATCTCTCCTTTCATCCATCATCATATCCACTCCATTTTCCTTATTCAACATCAAGTTAATAATAGTGTATTATACTCATTAGTCTCTTCCACTCCACCCCTGTAATATCCAATATTTATTCTGAAGGAAATAATGCCCTTGGTCCAAGTATGCATTCTATGTTCAGTCTAATAAATGCGGTTCAGTATTAATTAACAAGTTAATAATTCAGTGAGATCAAGTGAGCTGAATGCCTAGCTAGAGGCCGCTTCAGTTCAAGTGGAATTAATGATATTAATCCACAGCTTACTCTTGACTGAACCCGTAGGGTCACACAAATAGTACGTAAACGGATCAAGTATTTAATGGCATTAAATACTCCATCTATGGATATTCGGAATCGACGGATCTTGGTTTCAGTGGGAGCTGAGATCGTCACAGGCAAGAAATGAATACTCCGGAAACGATGATATTGCCGGAAACGGAAATATGGATCGTATCGGAAATATAAATATTATCCAAGTCGTAGATGTTGCCGGAAACGGAAACATGGTACGTATCGGGAAATATTATCGGAAATGGAAATATTGCCGGAATTGGAAATATTGCCGGAAAAGGAAATATTGTCAGAATCGGAAATCTTATCGGAATCGGAAAATAATTCCGGAAACGGAAATATTAAATATTTGTTCGAAACGGAAATTAATTCCGGAATCGAAAATATTAAATATTGTTCGTATCGGAAATAAATTCCGGAATCGGGAATTTAATCGGAAACGTATCGTACGAATAAGCATCGGACGAGGCCTGCCGGACGAGGGCCCAGCACGAAGCCAGGCCATCGCCCAGCAAGCCAAGCGCGCCACACGAACAGCCAATGCCACGCCAGGCCCAGCGCAAGGCCAGGCCCAGCAGGCCGTGGCAGCGCGCGCAGTGGGCTGCGAGCATTGTTGCAGCTCGCGTGGGCTTGTAGCTTGCGTGGGCCGTGCGGCCGTGTGGGCTGTGCGCGGGCATGGCCTGCACGCTTGCGGGTCATGCTCGCGTAAGTGTTTGTGTTCGCATACGAAACCTAAAACGTGCAGAATTCGTTTAATGATTAAATTCCTAATTCTATTTGATAAATTAATTAAATAAGAGTTTTATTATAATTCTAATTTAATTAATTCGTATCCTAATAGGATTCCAATTCTCTTTCCATACCCCTATAAATATGTGGCCTAGGTTCACAATTTATAACGAGTTATTCAAGTATTCAAAGTGAGTTTTTGAGAGAAAAATTCAGTCACACATCTTGCTCAAAAGTGCCGAAAATTTATAGTACCTTAGGGGCGATTCTAGTTGGTCAATCTTAAGGCGGATCCGGACGTGCTGTGGACTATCTACGGAGGGACGACACTTGGAGTCCTAAAGACTTGTTCTTGTTCGGTTCGGGCGCAGCTAGGGAAGGCACGCAACAAAGAGTATGCATCTAAACTATGCTATATGATTATGTGTAAATAATATGTAATCCTGGCTTAATGGTTGTTTCCGCATGATTTATGAATTGTCATATGTATCATAACCTAACAGTGGTATTAGAGCCTCTTATTATTTTCATAATCTAAATTGCATGAACATGGTTAAATATTACAAATTTGCAAGAATTAAAAGGGGTGATTAATTTTCGTAATTGTTAATTAATTGCAAATTGCGTTTATTTAATTATACGTACGCAGGTTTTCGGCAGTTTCTTCGTTACTCATCCAAATCGAGTGATTTTTGTGTCAATTCCGCATGTAAAAGGCATTCTAAAATTTTGACAAAAATAATTCTTTTCTGCCGAACCCAGAATTCTCAAATTCTAAGCCTAACTATGACTTTCGAAGGTTTTAGTTTTTCGAATGCAAAATTTCCTAAATAAGATGTTAAATTAAATATTTGCGATTCTTGTTGATAAATCTTGAATTTTTGATTGACCTACTGTATATGTTTAACAAGTTTGAATGCCTAGCCTTGTTAATTATGCAATCTAATTTGTAATTATGATTAATTAGTTGAAAATTAGAATAATTTAGAATTAATTTGATTTTCATAATTAATTATAATTTAATTAGAAACCTATGATTAAAAACCACCATAAAAATTGTAAATTTATGATAAATTTTAAATTTTTATGACCTAGGCTTGAATCCATGATAATCGGAAATCAATTGAATAATAAATTTTCGATTTTTCGCCCTAAAATTATGAAATTAATATTAATTTATTAATTTGTCATTAATTTTAAATATAAATTTTAAATTTTTATGCGATTCGCTCATATAACTTGCACGCACAAAGCAATGGACGCTTCGTGTTACCCTTAAGGGGTGTTGTATAGTGCGGGCATGCGACGACGAGCAAGGGAGCTCGTCGCCCGTGCGGCACGAATGCAATGAGCAAGGGCATGGTGCACGAGCACAAGGCAGCAGCCCTGCCTTGTGTCGTGGGCCACGAGCTATGGACGAATGGGCATGGGCGAAGGCAAGGCACGGCAATCGCGTGTGGGCAGCAAGCGAGCTGCGCCACAACGCGCACTGCCTCGCGCAAGCGCGCGCAGCCTCGCGCGCAGCGAGCGCAAGCTCGCGTGCCACGAGCGCTGCGCCCAGCGTCGATCGCGCGCAGCGAGCAATTGCTCGCGCACAGCGAGCGATGGCTCGCGTGCATCGAGCGCTGGAGCGCGCGCAGCAAGCGCTGGCGAGCGCGCACAGCGAGCGATGGCTCGCGTGCATCGAGCGCTGGCGCGCGCGCAGCGAGCACCAACTTGTGCGATGGCTTGCGATGGGTAGATGCAGCAGCTATGCGACGAGCGCATGGGCTGCGCGCACATGGCCAGCGATGGCTGTGTGCGTGTGGCCCATGGGCGTGCGATGCGTAGGGTGTTTGCATTACGATTAGATCGTTTTGAATGTTTAATTTGAAATTTTCAGTTTACGTAATTTTAATTAATTTTAAAATTAATAATTTAAATTATTTTCTTGGATTTTAATTTTGAATATTGTGATTATAATAAATTTTATTTATTCTAATTATTTTACTAAAATTAAAATCATGAATTAATTTAAATACGACTGAAATCAAATTAAAATTTTTGGATTCAATTATAAATTTATATGGGCTTTAAATTTTAATTAAATTTGTATGTTTCCGGTTAGACTTGAAATACATTTTTATGTTTAAAATTAGTAAAGCATATGAATTTATTGGTTTAAGTGGGAGCGCTTTTTAGTCATAAACTCTTGATTAGGTCTACGAATCCTTAAGGTTAAAACAACTTGATTAGAATTAATAAGGACTGAATAATTGGTAGATTATTGGTGCCCTTGATTAATTGCTGCAAATGTTTACGTGATGCATAATGTGTTTTACTAACCAGCTATGTGGGCCATTCATGATAATGAATGGGTGAATGGTATATATTGTATATGTACTGTTTTGCAGGTTATGAAGTGACTAGTATGGCCCAAATAGGATAGAAAATATGGTCTGCGTACCATTAATTTGAATGTAATTGGTCTAAAGTACCAAAGTTGTTTTTCAATTCAAATATGGTCTGCGTACCATCAAATAGTTGTAATTAGTTTTAATTATAGCTTATCCTATTTGAAGAAAATGGTGCCTCCCACGTAGATTTTCAAGACGGACTTTGAAGTTAAAGCTTCAAGATGAAGTCGGGCCATACTAGATCACATTTATCTTATGCATGCTTTAAGTTATTTATTGCTTTAAATATGTCTTAATTATGCATGAGATTGTGGCTTGATTATGTTGCATGATTAAGGATTTTAGTTCACTTAAAATCTAACCAACATAGTAAGAGCCTTAAGTTCCAAACTTAAAAATTGAGTTAAAAGGTGCCATGCCAAAATATACACTTGCTTGGATATCCTTTACATCAATCTAGTAATAGTTTTCGCTCAGCGAGGTGTTACTTATTGGTCCTAAAGGGGCAAGGTACACAATTAATTGTGAGTACATGTTAGTTTTGGTGAAACTCAACGATGTAAGTAAGGGATATCTGTCGTGGAAGCACAGAGGACAGGGACCTGAACGTCCATGAGTTGATTGAATCAATGTCTGTTCTAAAGGTTAGTTCTCCCAACAGGTGTTATAGGATGGAGGTCCAAGAAACACATGTTCAGCTCCTTCGCACTAAACAGAGGGTAGGCGTCCCACTGAGGTTCCATGTGGATCTTATGCGTTCATACTTTGATCGCCTAAGTCTACTAGGAACACCAATAAGCGAAAGGATGGCAGTCTCTATCTTGCTCAATTCACTACACAGTGGGTTTGGTCGCTTCAAGCAACTATACCTAAGTGAACCAAGAGAAGAAACAGTTGCAGAATTTGTTCACCTTGTCAGAAAGGCTGAAATAATACTGGACTGTGAAGCCAAAGATTTACTCAAGGCTAGAAGGAGACCGTTCAAGAAAGGTGGAAAGTCCAAGGGCAATGCTAAATCAAAGCAGGACAAGTCCACATCAAGCTGTCTTTATTGTGATGGAATATACCATTACAAAAGAGAATGTCCAAAGCTAAAGGAAGATCAGAAGAACGGAACAGTCGTTCCATATTCAGGTATTTTCGTTATAGACTGTATACTTGCTAATTCAACTTCTTGGGTATTAGATACAGGTTGTGGCTCACACTTATGTTCCAATCCACAAGGACTAAGAAGAAGTAGAAAGTTAAGCAAGGGTGAAGTCGACCTACGAGTGGGAAATGGAGCACGGATTGCTGCATTAGCTGTAGGAACTTACTATTTGTCGTTGCCCTCCGGGCTAGTTTTGGAACTGGAAGAATGTTTCCATGTTCCAAGTCTTACTAAAAACATCATTTCAGTTTCTTGCTTAGATGCTAAGGGATTTTCCTTTTTAATAAAAGACAATAGTTGTTCGTTTTATTTTAAAGAGATGTTTTATGGATCTGCTAGATTAGTCAATGGACTTTATTTATTAGATCACGACAAACAAGTATATAACATAAATACCAAAAAGGCCAAAAAGGATGATTCAGATCTCACCTATCTGTGGCATTGTCGATTAGGCCATATAAACTTGAAACGCTTAGAAAGACTTCAAAAGGAAGGAATTCTAGAACCATTTGACTTAGAGGATTATGGTAAATGCGAATCATGTTTACTTGGCAAAATGACAAAGCAACCTTTCTCTAAAGTTGGAGAAAGAGCAAATGAACTATTGGGTTTAATCCATACAGATGTATGTGGACCAATGAGTACAAATGCTAGAGGTGGTTTCAGCTACTTTATCACTTTCACTGATGACTTCAGTAGATATGGTTATGTCTACCTAATGAAGCATAAGTCCGAATCCTTTGACAAATTCAAGGAATTTCAGAGTGAAGTAGAGAATCAATTAGGCAAGAAGATTAAGGCACTGCGGTCTGATAGAGGCGGTGAATATCTGAGCTATGAATTTGATGACCATCTGAAAGAATGTGGAATTCTATCAGAATTGACTCCTCCTGGAACACCACAATGGAACGGTGTGTCGGAACGGAGGAACAGAACCTTGCTAGACATGGTCAGGTCAATGATGGGTCAGGCCGAACTTCCATTAGAATTTTGGGGACATGCACTAAATACAGCTGCACTCACTATAAATAGAGCTCCGTCTAAAGTTGTCGAAAAGACTCCATACGAATTATGGTTTGGAAAGCCTCCAAATGTGTCTTTTCTTAAGATTTGGGGATGTGAAGTATACGTCAAACGATTAATTTCAGACAAACTTCATCCAAAATCTGACAAATGTATCCTTGTGGGCTATCCAAAGGAAACAAAGGGGTATTACTTCTACAATACATCTGAGAACAAGGTGTTTGTTGCTCGAGATGGTGTCTTTTTGGAGAAAGATCACATTTCCAAAATGACAAGTGGGAGAAAAGTAGACCTCGAAGAAATTCGAGTCGAACAACAAACTCTAGAGAATTCTCAAGATGACATTCATGATGAAACTCAGAGATCTTTAGAAGAATCTGGTGAGAATCATGGTCAATCTAGAAATGTTACCCCGCGTAGATCGCAAAGATATAGATCTCAACCGGAAAGGTACTTAGGTATTTTGACGAACGAAAGCTATGACGTTCTATTACTTGAAAGTGATGAACCTGCGACTTACAAACAAGCTATGACGAGCCCTAGCTCCAAGCAATGGCAAGAAGCCATGCAATCTGAATTAGACTCCATGTCTGAAAACCAAGTATGGGATTTGGTCGATTTGCCAGATGGCTACCAAGCCATTGGAAGCAAATGGGTTTTCAAACTGAAAAAGGACAAGGATGGGAAACTTGAAGTTTTCAAAGCTAGATTGGTTGCAAAAGGTTACAGGCAAGTCCACGGTGTGGATTACGATGAAACCTTTTCACCAGTTGCAATGCTAAAGTCTATTCGGATAATGTTAGCAATCGCTGCATATTACGATTACGAAATATGGCAGATGGATGTCAAAACTGCTTTCTTAAACGACGTTTTAACAGAAACTGTGTTTATGACACAGCCTGAAGGTTTTGAGGATCCAAAGAATGCTAAAAAGGTATGCAAGCTAAAGAAGTCAATCTACGGATTGAAGCAGGCATCCAGGAGCTGGAATATACGTTTTGATGAAGCAGTCAGTGACTTTGGTTTCATCAAGAACGCGGACGAATCTTGTGTATACAAGAAGGTCAGTGGGAGCAAAATTGCTTTCCTAGTATTATATGTCGACGACATATTACTTATCGGAAATGACATTCCTATGTTGAACTCTGTCAAGATTTGGCTTGGGAAATGTTTTTCGATGAAAGATCTAGGAGAAGCACAGTACATATTGGGCATCAAGATTTACAGAGATAGATCTAAAAAAGATGATTGGACTTAGTCAAAGCACTTATATCAATAAGGTGCTTGATAGGTTCAAGATGGCGGACTCCAAGCGAGGCTACCTACCCATGTCTCATGGAATGACTCTAAGCAAGACTCAGTGCCCAAAAACACTTGATGAGCGTAGACGAATGAATGGGATTCCATATGCATCATTGATTGGTTCGATAATGTATGCTATGATATGTACACGCCCGGATGTTGCGTACGCACTCAGTGCTACGAGCAGATACCAGTCAGACCCAGGAGAGGCGCATTGGACTGCTGCCAAGAACATTCTGAAGTACCTGAAAAGGCACAAAGATGACTTCCTGGTCTATGGTGGAGATGATGAATTAATTGTTAAAGGCTATACGGACGCAAGTTTCCAAACCGACAAAGATGATTTTAGATCACAGTCTGGGTTTGTCTTCTGCCTCAACGGAGGAGCAGTAAGCTGGAAAAGTGCTAAGCAAAGCACTATTGCGGATTCTACAACTGAAGCGGAGTACATTGCTGCACATGAAGCAGCAAAGGAAGCTATATGGCTAAGGAAGTTCATAGGTGAACTCGGTGTAGTCCCCTCCATTAAAGGACCAATAACCCTGTATTGTGATAATAACGGAGCTATTGCACAGGCAAAGGAGCCTAGACACCACCAGAGAGTCAAGCATGTACTTCGTAGATTTCACCTTCTACGAGAGTTCGTTGAAAGAAAAGAAGTCGAGATAAGAAAAATTGGTACTGATGACAACATATCAGATCCATTAACTAAACCTCTACCGCAGGCGAAGCACAACTCGCACACTGCAGCTATGGGAATCAAGCATATTGGAGAATGGCTTTGATGTCTCTGTTTAATGTTTTAAAGTTTTAGAGTTTAAATCTTTGTAAAACATTATTGGTTAATCATTCACAATAAATGAAAAGAATTCATTTTTCCATTTAATTTGTGGTTTATTGAATGATGAGTCCCTTCAATTTGACGATATATTCAAGATAGACTGTCAGGACCAGTCCTGTGACTAAGAAATGTCTATCAAGTGAACTTGAATGTCAAAGGTTGAAAATGGTCCCTAGTCGGAGTTTTCTATAAAATTGGACGCATAGAAAACGTTAGACGATTAGAATGCAAGATGACTAGTAGTTCTGTTTCTTGAACTATGTGGACATGGCAATGTCATAATCATTTGCATAGATACTTACTTTGGGAAGACTAGTATCGGACAAGACCTATGAAACTTTACTGTAAGAGATGAAAATCTGTCATAAGTAAATTTCATTAAAATTATTAGACACTAAATCCTCAATACCTGAGTGATTTGAGATTACTTGTTTGAGAACTGGTTGCTTTGACGTTGACCAACCGTCGCACCGTAAAAGGAGGCTATAAAGGCAACGCTCAGGTAATCACCTATCAAACGAAGTCTAATCTCAAGATCACAAGATTGGGATTGTCCTCCCATAAATCGGGATGAGATGCTTAAAAGTTGTACAAGGCCACTCGGAGAGCTAGAAACTGTGAAATGCATGGCCGTGCTCGGATGAATCATAGGCTATGATTATCTGTTTATTTGATCAGTTGAACTCTGAAACCGAGGAACACCTCTGGACATAATAAGGATGACAACTCTTACCTTATGTTCAAGAGCAAGCATCGAGCGACAAAGGAATTAGGAAATGCACACTTGTCCCTAAGGACAAGTGGGAGACTGAAGGAAATAATGCCCTTGGTCCAAGTATGCATTCTATGTTCAGTCTAATAAATGCGGTTCAGTATTAATTAACAAGTTAATAATTCAGTGAGATCAAGTGAGCTGAATGCCTAGCTAGAGGCCGCTTCAGTTCAAGTGGAATTAATGATATTAATCCACAGCTTACTCTTGACTGAACCCGTAGGGTCACACAAATAGTACGTAAACGGATCAAGTATTTAATGGCATTAAATACTCCATCTATGGATATTCGGAATCGACGGATCTTGGTTTCAGTGGGAGCTGAGATCGTCACAGGCAAGAAATGAATACTCCGGAAACGATGATATTGCCGGAAACGGAAATATGGATCGTATCGGAAATATAAATATTATCCAAGTCGTAGACGTTGCCGGAAACGGAAACATGGTACGTATCGGGAAATATTATCGGAAATGGAAATATTGCCGGAATCGGAAATATTGCCGGAAACGGAAATATTGTCAGAATCGGAAATATTATCGGAATCGGAAAATAATTCCGGAAACGGAAATATTAAATATTTGTTCGAAACGGAAATTAATTCCGGAATCGAAAATATTAAATATTGTTCGTATCGGAAATAAATTCCGGAATCGGGAATTTAATCGGAAACGTATCGTACGAATAAGCATCGGACGAGGCCTGCCGGACGAGGGCCCAGCACGAAGCCAGGCCATCGCCCAGCAAGCCAAGCGCGCCACACGAACAGCCAAGGCCACGCCAGGCCCAGCGCAAGGCCAGGCCCAGCAGGCCGTGGCAGCGCGCGCAGCGCGCGCAGTGGGCTGCGAGCATTGCTGCAGCTCGCGTGGGCTTGTAGCTCGCGTGGGCCGTGCGGCCGTGTGGGCTGTGCGCGGGCATGGCCTGCACGCTTGCGGGTCATGCTCGCGTAAGTGTTTGTGTTCGCATACGAAACCTAAAACGTGCAGAATTCGTTTAATGATTAAATTCCTAATTCTATTTGATAAATTAATTAAATAAGAGTTTTATTATAATTCTAATTTAATTAATTCGTATACTAATAGGATTCCAATTCTCTTTCCATACCCCTATAAATATGTGGCCTGGGTTCACAATTTATAACGAGTTATTCAAGTATTCAAAGTGAGTTTTTGAGAGAAAAATTTAGTCACACATCTTGCTCAAAAGTGCCGAAAATTTATAGTACCTTAGGGGCGATTCTAGTTGGTCAATCTTAAGGCGGATCCGGACGTGCTGTGGACTATCTACGGAGGGACGACACTTGGAGTCCTAAAGACTTGTTCTTGTTCGGTTCGGACGCAGTTAGGGAAGGCACGCAACAAAGAGTATGCATCTAAACTATGCTATATGATTATGTGTAAATAATATGTATTCCTGGCTTAATGGTTGTTTCCGCATGATTTATGAATTGTTATATGTATCATAACATAACATATTCAACATTATAGTTTTTATATTTTTCCAACCTTCAAATTACACCTCTATTTAATTCATCCGTTACCAAAAATCACAAGTACTCACTAATTAAAACTTCAAAAGACATATTAACAACCACTATACAACCGCCCGTTCTTTGAACGGGCTCAAAAGCTAGTTTCATTTAATAAGAAAAACAGAGTTAAACAGAACTTAGACTTTCAATTGTAAAAACATTATGGAGTATGTATAGGCTTGGTTTTCTATGGCTTAATCGTATCCCCTTCTCTACTCCTACCAATTTTTTCTTTAAAATCTGTAATGGACAAGTTCCTAATAGTAGTGAATTTGCAAGATACAAACTATATAAAAACACAAGTACTTCGTATATAAATTTGTTTGACTAATTTTCTTCCCCTAATAACTTTTTTTATATTTTTATCTTATCACTAGTTCATGCATTAATTGACTATTGACCATTTTTTTTGAGGGAAACGTTAAGCGAGTAGTAATTTACCGATTATTGACCATTTATTGTAATTGACCAACTAACAATTTGTATCCAAAAATTTATACTAACCCGTGTTAGGGGTGTTCATTACCGGGTACCCGGTTAAACGGGTACCCGAAAATGCGGGTACTCAGAATTGCGAGTAGTTGTTTTGTCGGCCCATGACCCGGCCCGGAATAACCGGGTACCCGATTAACGGGTACACGGTTATCCAGGGCCGAGGCAAAAGGTACCCGTTTTCTTTTATTATTAAAAAATCTCATACTTATTCGACAAATACATTATCACATTCATATACGTATTTGGATTATACACCTGGGAGGCCAGGTGCACAGTGCTCATTATGCACCCTGATGAAAATTCATTGAGAATCTATTGAACATGATGAATGATTTCTATGTGTACATGTACTAGTGAAAATATTTGAACTATATATTCTTTGGATTTAAACTATATGTTCATTTGCTATATGTTTTTGGAATATGAACGATATGTTATCTGTATTTGAGCTAGATGATCATTCAAAAACAGGGTGCACAAAAAACATTTTGCACCCGGATACATAAACTATATTTTGATTCAAATATGCTTAAAAAAGTTAATTTTTACGGAAGAAAATTAATTTTAATGTCTGACATCAGTGACTAACCTACAATTAAAATTAGTTCATCTACTTCTTAGCTTCCAGCGAGTTAGAGTACTCAACAATTCCTTTTATTACTTTTAGATTAATCTAATTGGAGTAACAAATCTAGTACAATTAAAATTAATTCATATACTTCCTACCTTTCAGCGAGTTAGAGTACTCAACCTTGAATCTTTATTGTTGGCTGGTGAACTGCTATGACGGTGGACTGGCAGTAGATTGGCGGCGGTGTACTAGCGGTGGATTGGCTGTTGCTGCCTACTGGTAGAGAGAGTGAGCGAGACTGCGAGATAGCCAGAGGGGGTGAGAGTGAGAGAGCCATACAGGATATCTAGACTAAGAGGCGAGCAACGGAGGTACCAAGCGACTGTTTGAGTGTTTGAGAAACTCTAAACTCCTAAAGTATAGAGCAGCCCATCGTAAAAATTAAACAAATGACACATAAAAAAAATATTTTTTTGTTTTTAACGGGTATGCGAGTACCCGTTTAAACAAAAGAGCGGCCCATACCCTGACTCGGTATCCGAAATATTTACTGTGTCGGCTACCGGGCCGTTTATTTCAGAAAATCAGCAAATTACCCGCATAATTTATGCCGGGTCAGCGAGACGGGGGGTCGGGTATTTTTTGATCACCCCTACCCCGTGCATCTCACGGACTTCACACTAGTTAAGTGTATTTCAAGGGAGGTAGTTAAGTCATTTGAGTTAACGTTGTAGAGAAATATCGGACATTGCCCTATTTAAAAGTCTACAACACGTATCAATTTGGTCTTGACTTAAAGGTTAACATTGAGGGGCCCATGAACCATATGTCTTAGGTACGAATCACCTCCAACTAATTTGTTATTTGTATTGAACTTGTGACTCATTTACACCAAAAAGAGTTTACAGCACAATAAAATATTGATGTGGGGGTTTATACCCATTCTTTTTATTGATGTGGGGGGTGTTTACTTTTGCGGAGTATGTCTTATTTGAAGGGAAATAGAAAAGAAATGAGGCGTGATACACCGCTGGGAGACTGCGGCTTTTTCGCCCATACCCAGGGGTAAAATAGTATTTTCGCTTAATGTGTTAAAAAGTCACACAAAGTACTAAGTATCCCCAACGATGACAGTAATAATACAACAATGACAATATTTATACAAATGATTACAATATACATTCAACAATTTTACCCATTCATTTAAGTGGTCCCTTTACTTTTTCTATTTCATTTCATTTCCTTCTTTTTGGGTGATTGCGACAGACTACCTCAGTGACAGTATATATATACAACAATGTCAATACTTATATAACCGATGACAATATATACGGAGTACCAAGTTAGCAACACTTTTACCCATTCATTTAAAGGGTGTGTCATCCTTTCCATTTTTATTTTTATACTTTTTTTTGGGTGTGTAGGGGGACGAAAATCCGCTGTCCCCCAGCGATGTATCACGTCTCAAAAGAAATACGGTTAAAATTCACATAGAGATACATATTTATCGAGTTACCTACGTGACTACGTAGTGACTAATGGCGGTGTCATGAAATAATTTTAATGAATATAAAATTGAAGCGCACAATCTATACCTAGCTAGTATTTTAAAAGGAAAAGTTTAACGATTAGATGACACGTGTCACTCTATCTTTCACAATATTTTTTTTTCACTTTTTCCTTTTGTTGTTTGTTATACGAAATATTTTACAGTATTAACACTTATTCCACATCATCTTCCTCATTCAACATCAATTCACCATTTAATTGATATATTCATTCAACCTCTCCCATTCCATCTCCCTCTTTAACACTCAACTAGCTTTTGGCCCGTTCGTAATTTAGGAAACTCAATTAAAAAAAATGGTAATTTGACATACCAAAACGGTAAAGGTATAAATGTATGTTACTTCACTAAAAACTTTCACTAATAATTTTGATATATGTAGACAAACTAAAATTTTCAAGATTTATTGGGTAAAAGCATTACTTTTATGGAATATTATGAGCTCTCACAAGACCACAAATACATTATTAGTTTAGGAGTATATCTTTTTATCCAAGGGGTTTAAAAAAAAAAAAAAAGAATAAGAGAAATATGCTAGTACGGAGTAACTAAGTTAAGCATATATATTCTTTGGATTAAACCAAAGAGATCCACAAATCTTCAATATGCTAAGAAATTCACCATCGTTGTTTGTTGGATTAAAAGCTATGTTTCATTTGCCAAGATACATGAAGTTTCGCACCCTATCCTTTGAATCACAATCATGAAAACTACCAAAAAGGAAAATGACTTAAGAATTAAGAGCTGATGATCAAGCTAACCAAACGTGATATGTCAAAATTCTGGAAAATATCAAAGACTGAACCATATTTTTTAAAACTCGAAATTATGCTTATAGAGTTAGGTGTGTGGTAGTAGTAGATGTCATACAGAATTCAAAACAAATGCATCCATGTTTGTCGAATTCTTAAGTAGTTTGTAAAAGAACTTGAAATATGATGACGATTGAGGCAAGTCAGGCTACAGGAAGCAAAGAAGATGCACCGTTGATTTAAATGGGCTAAAAAAATGAATATAATGATAACATTAACTAATACCAACCTCATTAGAAGAAATATTTTTCCAGAAAACAATGGGGTGGACATGAATTAGAAGTTCATAACATAATTTTAACTTCCACCCACCTATAGGAAAATAGTAAAATTATTCGGAATGAAGAAATTTAGCGAAATAAGTCAGGGAGGAATATCGGTCTATAAAAAACTGTAAACATGTAGGTTTAATAAATAGTTAAATCCATTAACTCGGGAATTATAACTATCTGAAACGTTTCTCATTTTTGATTCACCATAACCGCCAATGTATTAATCTATGTCTCTAATTAAATTATTCTAAACAGTTAATTTAAAATTGGAAAGGGAAGGATGAGGTGATTTATTATGTATTAAATGAAGAATTGATTTAGAAGGGAGAAGTGGAAGCGGAAGAAGCAAGACATTGGCAGGAGTATATGTTTTCCATTAGCGTGAAATTAACAACGTTTGGTAAATAAATAATTTATTCACATAAATTTAGAGAATGACACATGGCTTTCATGGTTTTATTTTTTAAATATTAGGTATGTGTCTTCTAAATGGTGATAAATATGTGTCCACCACGTGTCTTCTAAATGGTGATAAATATGTGCCCGGCACATGTCTTCAAAATAGAGTTGCTTACGTGTCTTTAAAATGAAGTTGGTTTTCTTTTTTAAATACTAGGTATTGATGTTAATTTACCATCTAATTTATATATTTTTTCAAATTTCACCTCTATAAAATCATACGTTTCCACTAAAATCACAAGCCATCAACAATATTAACACTTTAAAACACGACTTAACAATATAATTCATCGTTAATTGAATGTGCTCAAAAGCTAGTTATGTTCAACTCTTAATATTTCTTATCTTCTACCTTAGCGAGTGCCATATGGCCATATGGGTTATCAATTGAAGCATTTACGTGAGTGTTTTTTCTCTAAGTTTTAGTTAGTCATAAGTGCATCACAAATTAAAGATAGGAGATGCATGATTCAAATATATGAACTACTCTGTATCGTTACAAACTTTATTCATTTTGGACCAAAACTTTAAAATTCCAGAATCCACCCCCGAAAAAGTTTGTGTCAAACCAAAATCAAGTTACAACGACATTATAGGTAATAACATAAGGTTGCTATTATGAAAATTCTTCATATTATTATATTTCAAAAAAGGTATATCGAATAATTTTCGACCAAATCAAGCAAAAAAGGACAGGATTTGTTGTTCTAAAAATTCTTCATATTATCATTTCAAAAAGATATATTGAATGATTTTCATATTTGACCTATTTTGGGTTTCTAGTTTAATAAAATTTGGTTTAGGGCCTAATTCAAAAGGTTACAAGCCTAAATCCATCCAAGTCCACCCATTATCTCAAACCCCTAACAACAAACCCACACAACCCATCAACAATTTGGATCCGATCCAACCCAAACCAAATGAAATACCACCAGCATCTCCACCCTACAACACCCACCAAAGCCCGTTTCCAAATATAAAAGCGCAAAAACCCTAGTTCATTTTTCTCTCTTGCCATTAGCATCTGCCGATTCCCGCACACCAGATCACCAGTTCCTTGCGCAACCATGGTAACTCTCCCTTTCTTTCTGTCTACTCCATTTCTTCACCTTCCACCCTCTTTCTCTCATCACAATTTGCTTGTTGTTGTGGTTTCAGGGTATTGATTTGAAGGCCGGAGGCAAGAGCAAGAAGACCAAGCGCACTGCGCCTAAATCCAACGATGTTTACCTAAAGCTACTTGTTAAGGTACAATTTTTAATACCCAGAAAATTTCTCAAAAACCTAGTTTTATTTTGTGTTAAATTTCAGTTTTTTCGATGTAATGTATGAATTTAAATGGTGAGTTGATCTGTTTTTTTTTTTTTTTGCAGCTTTACCGTTTTTTGGTTCGAAGAACTGGTAGCGGTTTCAATGCTGTGGTTTTGAAGAGGCTTTTTATGAGCAAGATTAACAAAGCCCCTCTTTCCCTCTCCAGACTTGTTAAGTATATGGAGGGCAAGGTATAAACTTTCTTTTTAAATATTGGTTTTATTTATTCGTGGCTTGAATTATCGGGGGTTTGATTCCGGCTAGAAAAATATATATTTGAAACATGATAAAAGAAGTCATAGTTTAAGCAATTTTATGTATCTCAAATGTAGTACGTACTTAGTTATGCCTGTAATATTCAAGTCCCAAGTGCGGTAGGAGTGATAAGTTGGTTACTAATGTGATCCCTATTCGGTTCTGAGTACGGTTTCAATCCCACAATGACCTGTCTGAAAACATGAGCCCAGTTCCAGCACCAGCACCAGCACCAGCACCAGCACCAGCACCAGCAACAGTAACCAGAGGCAACTTTAAACTACTACTAGAGCCGTCGGCTACTGCTGTTGTTGCTGTATGGGGATTTTCAATAAGTGATTGGGGTTATTGAATTGAAATGTTTGTTGTGTAGGATGAGCAGACTGCAGTTTTGGTGGGAACTGTGACCGATGATATTAGGGTTTATGAGGTGCCTTCCATCAAGGTTTGTGCTTTGAGGTTCACTGAAACCGCCAGGGCTCGTATTGAGAAGGCCGGTGGCGAGTGTCTTACTTTCGATCAGTTGGCTTTGAGAGCTCCTCTTGGCCAGAACACGGTATAATTGCTTTTATCTAATTTATTTTGTTATTTTTGTTGCGCATATGTTTGTGTTTAGATGTTGCCATTTGAGTACTACTACATTGTTATGATGTGTATTTTCGGGACTCTAGTGTTTATACCTATTTTTGCAGCTGTATTTCTTTGCATTGACGCTGTGTTGTTTGGATTTTGATGTTGATTAGAAATTTGTTGAATTGCATGTATTGTTTATTTTGTGTGTGGCTATGGAGCTGGGTTGAGTATGTCTAAGGAGATGTTAATTATGCATAGGATCTGTGGTTATGTATGCAGGGGGTATGTTGAGGTGGGCTTATTTCCATCATAGATTATGAATTGTAGAGCTAAATTTTATCTGCTTCAACAAGGCTGCCCATAGCATACAGTATGTAAACATGACATGTCTCTTCTGTACTCCAAAAAGGTCCAAATATCTATTATATCTCCCTCTTTTTGTGAGATCATTGAAAATCATTTTCTTAAAGTCCAAATATCTATGGAAGTCTAATTTTGTGATATTGCCAAAACACCTCTTATTATCTTCAAGACTGATCTGATTGCCTTATCATTCATTTCAAAACTAGACTTTTTTGTCTGTTTATGATGATTATCTGATGTTTAATGTTATTTAATTATCATTAAATTGCCCTTTCCCTGCGTTTGTCTGAAATTGCCGTCCAATATTCCTTCTTAAGTGATGCTTGATATCAATAATGTAATGAAGTTCTCTGTACTATTTTTTTTAATATAATATCTGAGTTCTCCAATCTCTTGTTCAAGCTTCTTGTGTGAATTACCTTGCCCTGTATGATAGAGCTTACTGCCTCCACTCTTTCCCTTTACCTGCCTTGGAGTCAAATGAGTGATAACTTGGCAAACATGATGCTTGCATGCTTTTGGTACATACGTGTGTCAAAAGGGATGAATGTGATCTGAATTTGAATTAAGAGATTTTGGTTAGTGAGGACATTTATACAAGTGTAGTTTTCTTCAATATGAGTGAGGCATTGTTTAACTTTTTGACTATGGAATTCCGGCAGGTGTTGCTTAGGGGTCCTAAGAATGCTAGAGAGGCTGTCAAGCACTTTGGCAAAGCTCCTGGTGTTCCTGGCAGTCACACCAAGCCTTATGTCCGATCTACTGGCAGGAAGTTCGAGAAGGCTAGAGGTAGACGTAACAGCCGTGGTTACAGAAATTAAGTCAAGTTTCAAGATAGAAGAGCTAATTCATCTCTGTTTAAGACTTTTGTCAATCGATATACACTATTTCGTTTTGTGTGTTGGTTTTCCTTCATATTAGCAAAGCATATTATTAGTTATAGCAGATTTTACCCCGACTTTAATGTTATCATCAGTTTTGGAGGTAAATTTTGTTGAAGAGATTGCTATATCTGTGTTGCTTTTGCTTAAGAATGCCGCTTAGAAGAAAATTTCGATTGAAACATGACCCTTATTTAAGGAAGTTCTTCTATTTGTATTCTCAGTCTTCAAGTATGGTTTATCGCAGTTGTGTTTTTTATTGATAGCTCTTAATCGCTTTTATAGTTTCAGAGGAAAGTTTTGGCTAATTGTTGTTAGCTCTTAATTTCAGCCGTGGAATGTTGGGTTATAAGTCTATGACTTGTAATAAGAGAAGCCAGTTTTATGAATCCGGGCATCGGTGCTATTCTGAATTTATTATTTTGACAACAGGAAATTAAAACGAAATAGATTTGTTTAATATTTCAATTGAAGTTCCCATTGAAATATATTCAATTGATTTTTCTCTTACAAATGATACCCCTTACAAAAAATATACTTTTTCCGTTCTTAAATATTAATATATCAATCCGTTCTTAAATATTAATATTGTTAAACTATTAACAAAAAAAAAAGGAGTGGTTTACTTTAATAGTAAAGTGATTTTTGAATTGTTCAATTTTAACCTACTCCGCAGTATAAAGCATGGATTTTGGGCTATATGTGATTATGTGAAGCCTTATAACCGGTAATTCATATATTGTAATTAATTATTGGTTATTGGTATAACAGTCTAGCTTGAACCAAACATACCCATTCAGCAAAACTTGATAGCATTACAAACATACCCATTCAAATAGTTAAATGAAAAAGATTGCATTACAAACAAAGCCATTCAGCAAAACTTGATTGCAAATAATGCAAGAGATGACAGATATGAGGGCAGGGAAAGAGGTATCTGTGAAAGAGGAGATCCTGAATAATGGAGAACATTGTACATGTAACTATGTAAGTATGTAATAAATATACGATACACCATATCAACACCATACGTTACAATTGACCAGAGAGTGTGTTCTGTCGTCCCTGTACGTACGAATGTTGAAATGCAATATGCAAGGGAAGTGCATCTCGAGAGGATTAGAATTTTTCAAAGAATTCCAGGATATGTTTGCTTATTTCTTCTGGCTTTTCTTGGTTTATGAAGTGAGCAGCTCCTTCCATTACAACAACATCAGCCAATAATGGTACATCTCTTTTGAACCCACCTTTATGTATGTAATCCTTTGTAAACGGAAAACTGTAAGTTACATCCAGTTCCCCCAATATGAACTTTGCTGGTACTTTAACTTGCATCCCTGTCCATGGTGCCATCAGCTCCCATGTCCTACCAAATAAATTAAAACCAATTTTAGTAGCATTCAAGAATGGTACAAATGTAAATATGTAATACAAGAGACAAAGTCCCAGTGAGTATCTTATTCTTCCTATGCAACATACAGATATCTGCATATCAATCTAGCCCCGGGCCTTTCAAGACAAACTAAGAATAACCAAGATCCAACAAGAAATTGAAATCTAAGTAAAACAAAAAGGAAGAGTTGACACGGAGGTTTGCGGTCTTTTGGATTTCGAAATTCCACTAATGCATAAATTCACAACATTTTCCGTTGCAACTTTGCTAGATATAAGAATGAACAATTGAATTCCCAGGAATTCAAATCATATTTCCTGTGGCAATGGGATAGCACTAACATGCCGAAACTATACTTATCGAGTTTATTGACTCCAGCAAAGGAGGCCTAGAATGGTCGTACCACCGTTTTTCTGATAAAAATAATGGACAATGATTCAAGAAGCCCTTTCTTTTGTTCTGCGGGGTTCATGAGTATGCACGAGTGCAAATGGATAATATGGTCCATAAGACAAGCCTATATCCTACGTCTCTAGAGCAACCAACCACTTGGGACCTAACTACAGGAATTTTCACATTGAAGCTTTCAAGTAAACGTATCCTGAAACTACATGTATGCTAGCACTAAGTAAACGTATCCCTGACATTGTGTGTATGCTAGCACTTCAAACACGCTTTTATGCGATTTATGGTTTTTTTTTTTTCGTGTTACCATCCGGTTCACCCTTTGGGCTAATCCGGATTCGGGGCGAGTTCTGGGTGGATAGGTTCCGGTCCCCTCCCAATTGTTGTTGCGGGGATCGAACATGGTCCTCCCTAACAAGTTTTTTATGCAATGACAGGAAAGTTAAGGGACAATGATCACACAATAAGAGTCTAATAAACTTCCAAGACTAAGGAGAAAACATACAGATTCATGGCTCGATAGTAGTTCAGACCACCGGTAAAGCCTGTCTGTTTGAACTTTTTAGCAAAATAGTTGATGTCATCCTCTGAAAGCCATGGAGGTAAATCAATAGCTTTTTCTGCACTTGCTGCTAATTTTCCTTTAGGTATAATAGGAGGCTTTGGATCACGGGAAAGCAGGAATTGCGTCATTAATCTAGCCGTGTCAATACTATTAAATTCTTCCTCCATCTCTCCAGGTTCCTACAGTATGATATCAACTCAGTCAGTCAGGGATCCTTGTAATGTAAATACAAATCCTTGACACCTCTAAGACTGTCACAAAAGGATATGGTAATGAAAAATGCTGTACTCAAAAAACAAAGTAAATTCTAATAAATGGTGCCAGAAGAGGCACTTTATTATTGCAATAAACTCAAGAGAAACAGCTTCTGAGCAGAATAGACAACATTCATTGAGATAAGTTTCCATGAAGTTCATTTTTGATTGGGTATCTAAAACTTTAACCATATACCCGTGTGGAGCAACGACTAGTTTTTTTTTTTTATAAAAAACATTGATGTTTAGCCAATATTTATAAAATATTTCTATAACTGTTGAGGGTCTTTTTAATCACTGGATATATTTTTAACAGGGGTATATGGTGAAAGTTTTAGATAACAGAGAGACATGGTGAAACGTCATGCAAGAAAATGAAACCTCAGGGGTATAAGTGAATACCTAAAACTACGAGGGTATTTGGTGAATAAAGTTAAACCTCGGGTATTTCATGAAAAATCCGTTTTTTAATTGGTTCATTAGTCGGAACCATACGGATCAAATTTAACAAGCCATCAGAATATCAGATACTTAAAATCCCTAAAATCATCCAATTTTTTTTGTTAAGCATAGCTTGATTTGTGGTTTCATATAGATATTGCAACATATAATCCTGATTACCATCAGCAAAATGAGGTAAATTAAAACCATGCTGTCCTGATTTCAACACAGTCATCTGTATGAGCTTGCTATAAGTAGTAATCAAATTGAAAAGAACATACCCAATCAATACCTTTTCCTACTATCAGCCCAAATTTCCATATTTTCACTACAAATCAGCAACTGGGTTGACTTCATTTCCACTCAAAATTGGAAATCTTATCATTAATTACACAACCTACCAAAAATATCAACTGATTTTGCTTCTTCTGGTCATTCCACAATAACTATAACTCAATAAATGATCAAAAAGTACTGACCAAATCAACAAAAACCCAATTAAATGAACTAAATAAGTCCACATCAAAAAATCACGAGCACCCACCAAAACTTGTTATCCAAAAAACTTAAAATTCAGAAATAATAGTATTGAAACATTAAAATTGCTACCTGAAATCTACACATATAAAAATCATCCCCAAGAGCAAGGCGCAAACCATCAATCGGTCTCCGATTCGGGTTCCGCGGCATAAACGGAACGCTCAAATTGATCAACGCCTTGATTCGATCAGGCCGAAATAGTGAAAAATGCCAAGCAATAATAGCACCCCAATCATGTCCCACCAAAAACACTTGCTCTACTTTGAGAAAATCAAGGAGAGAGATAAGATCTCCGACGACATGGAAGGAGGTGTAACTGGCGGAACACGGCGGTGCATCGGTGTCTCCGTATCCACGGAGGTCAGGTGCAACGGCGTGGTACCCCGCGGCGGCCGCGGAGAGAAGTTGGTGGCGCCATGAATACCAGAGTTCTGGGAATCCGTGCAGGAATAGGATCGTTCCTTTTGTGGGGTCCCCGATTTCTGCTATGTGCATGTTTATGCCATTAACTGGGATTTTTCTGTGCGAAATTTTCTCCATTTTTTTTCGATTATTTGGTTAGTGACGCTTTTTTGTGTGTGGTGGTGTAACAGATTTTATTTGAGGTCTAGGAATTGTGTTGTTAGGAGAAAGAAAGGAAGAACACGAGGAAGATGATGTTTCACGTTGAATTCTTGACTTTGGATTTACTTTATGAACCACGTGTCGACTTGCATGGTGTACGAACTACGAAGTACTTCGTATATTTTTAAGGAACTTTGTCCATGTTGTTGACTTAGATCCGGTTCATTCAACATTCCATACTTCGTAATTGTGAGGTTTTATTTGATTAGTTTTAGTTAATACTTTAACAATATTTAAAATATAATTTCTACTATCATGTAATATAAAGATATTAACAATAGAAAATGTGTATTAAATGTTTTCAAGGAATTGTGATGAACTTTTAAAAATAGAGCTGAGGAATTAAATTGTAATACCATCTGAGATTCTAAAGGATATTAATGAGCTTATCATCACTTTTAAAGGTCGATATATGATTACGTAGAAGCTAAGAACAAAGGTTTATGTACAAGGACGGAATAGAGAAAGGAGGCTTACTAATCCATATTTATCGTTAGCATAAACATGGCTAATTCCCCCGGCCCCCCTTCAAACCTATATTGATATGGTTTTATTGTTAACTAGATTTTGGTCTCGGGTTCATTACCTGGATAATCATAACCATGTGCTTAGCTAGGGTAAAATATCGTGATTGATTCCTACTGTTATTTGTTTGTTTGGAAAAGATGACATGAAATACGATTTAAATTAGCTTGGTGGATAAGTTTTTATTGTTTGAAACATGAGATTCGAGGTTCAAATCTGACATGAAATATGATTTAAATTAGCTTGGTGGACAAATTTTTATTGTTTGAAACATGAGATTCGAGGTTCAAATCTTGTACGGACAATGTTTCTAATTTTTACACCCAATGTATCCAAGTGACATACAATAAGATCATCATTGAAAGAGGTTGGAGAGCGCTGTTGGAATTTAAAGATGGAAAATCGCTCAAAACCTGCCTGCCAGGTTTTGGAAAACCGGCAGGTTTTCCCAAAACCTGTCTGCCAGGTTTTCCAAAACCGGCAGGTTTCGAGCGTGAGTTGAAAAACGGACTTAAAAGGCATTTTTTGAAGTGCACCGAAAACCGGCCGGTTTTGAGAAACCGGCAGGTTTCGAGATCGGCTCTTAGTGTTGTCCGTTTTTGATCTTCTCTTTGGATTCCTCTTTTATGATAACCTTTTATGTATGATTTATGGACAATTATCATTCTGATTATGATGATTAAGTTGGTCCATTATTTCTCTTGATTATGGGGGTTATAAACCCTTCATTATCATGGATTTAATTGGTGATTCAATACCATTGGATTCTTTTGAGTCCTTTGGTTTCTTTGGGTTGTTTTGTATTCTCCTCTAATCCTATAAATACATGCTTCATTTCTTGATTTGTTTACAAAAAGATCATTCCCTTATCATCTCCCTTTCTTCCTCTCTTTTGGGCATAAGTTCTGGTAACTCCATCTCACACCCAAGAGTGCCATTGTGTGTTGAGGGTTGTGTAAACCTTAGGGAACGAATCGGTGAATACAATTGTGCACCCCGGTTGCACCGAATCTCGTTTTCAAGGCAGTGGTTTGGTTACCACGGCACAACAAGTTCCGTAAGTCTTACTTTCTTGTTCTTCATTTTAGCCTTGAAAACTCTTAATCTACAACAATTTGAAAACGAGATATTATGTCTATTGTTATGGCTAACTCTATGATGAACAAGACCCTTCCCGACCTCTCTAAGTTGGAGCCTCTTGATGGCAAGAACTACAAGAGATGGTCACAAAAATTATTGATCTTTTTTGAGCAACTTGAAATAGATTATGTGCTCTATGAGGATGTGATTGAAGCAATTGAAGCAAGCAAGGCGGTAGCACCGGATCCCTCCCTTTCGGCGGAAGATGTCAAGAAGGCGGCCGAAGCATTGACGAAGAAGGAGAAAGACAACAAACTTGTTCGGGCTCACATTCTCCATCATGTGAATGGAATCTTGTTTGACCTCCTCATCACCAATCGGTCAAGCAAGTCCATTTGGGACACCTTGCAAAAGAAGTATGGAGCCGATGATGCCGGTAAGAAAAAGTATGTTGTTGGTAAGTGGATCAATTTCAAGATGACGGATGACAAGTCCATCATGGATCAAGTCCATGATTACGAGAACATCGTCACCGACATCTTGGGTGAAGGTATGAAGATGTGTGAAACTCTCCAAGCCAATGTACTCTTGGAGAAATTTCCACCATCATGGAATGACTACCGCAATTCTTTGAAGCACAAGAAGAAGGACATGAACCTTCAAGAACTCATTGGTCATATGAGGACCGAAGAGGCTAATCGCCTCAAGGATAAGTTTGAATCCCTTTCTTTGAATTCTTCTAAAGCTAACTTGGTTGAATCTAGTGCTCCTATGGCTAAAAACAGGTTCAAAGGGAAGAAGAAAAATCATTCAACCAAAGGAAACTTCACTAACAACCACAAGATTCAAAAAGACCAAAGGAGCTTGCTATGTGTGTGGAAAGATAGGACACAAAGCCTATCAATGTGATCACCGCCACAAGAGCAACTCCAATGGTGCCTCCCAAGCCAACCTTGTTGAAAAGAATGAGGTGATAGCCGCGGTGGTGGTTGAAGCCAATTTGGTGGAGAACAAGGTAGAATGGATCTTGGATACGGGAGCATCAAGACACTTTTGTGCTAACAAGGCTATCATGACGGAATTTGAGGATGCTACCGAGGGAGACCATGTTTACATGGGAAATAGTAGCACCGCCGGAGTTCTTGGCAAAGGAAAGTGAAGGAAATAATGCCCTTGGTCCAAGTATGCATTCTATGTTAAGTCTAATAAATGCGGTTCAGTATTAATTAACAAGTTAATAATTCAGTGAGATCAAGTGAGCTGAATGCCTAGCTAGAGGCCGCTTCAGTTCAAGTGGAATTAATGATATTAATCCACAGCTTACTCTTGACTGAACCCGTAGGGTCACACAAATAGTACGTAAACGGATCAAGTATCTAATGGCATTAGATACTCTATCTATGAATATTCGGAACCGACGGATCTTGGTTTCAGTGGGAGCTAAGATCGTCACAGGCAAGAAATGAATACTCCGGAAACGATGATATTGCCGGAAACGGAAATATGGATCGTATCGGAAATATAAATATTATCCAAGTCGTAGATGTTGCCGGAAACGGAAACATGGTACGTATCGGAAAATATTATCGGAAATGGAAATATTGCCAGAATCGGAAATATTGCCGGAAACGGAAATATTGTCAGAATCGGAAATATTACCGGAATCGGAAAATAATTCCGGAAACGGAAATATTAAATATTTGTTCGAAACGGAAATTAATTCCGGAATCGGAAATATTAAATATTGTTCGTATCGGAAATAAATTCCGGAATCGGAAAATTTAATCGGAAGCGCATCGTACGAATAAGCATCGGACGAGGCCTGCCGGACGAGGCCCAGCACGAAGCCAGGCCATCGCCCAGCAAGCCAAGCGCGCCGCACAAACAGCAAGGCCAGGCCCAGCAGGCTGCGCGCAGCGCGCAGCGCGCACAGCGCGCACAGCACGCGCAGCGCACAGCGCGCACAGCGCGCACAGCGCGCGCGGGCGCTGAGCGGGCTGCTGCTCGCGCGCACGCATGAAGCCCATCGTGGCTGTCGTGCGTGTGTGTGCAAGTGTTTGTGTTCGTGCACGTTTCCTAAAACATGCAGAGTTCGGTTAATGATTAAATTCCTAATTCTATTTGATAAATTAATTAAATTAGAGTTCTTGTAGGATTCTAGGTTTAATTAATTTGTATCTGAATAGGATTTCGATTCCCTTTCCATACCGCTATAAATATGAGGCTAGGGCTCACAATTTATAACACAAGTTTCAAAGTATTCAAAGTGAGTTTTTGAGAGAAAATTCAAACACACATCTTGCTCAAATTGCCGAAATTTTCTAGTACCTTAAGGGCGATTCTAGTTGGTCAATCTTAAGGCGGATCCGGACGTGCCGTGGACTATCTACGGAGGGACGACACTTGGAGTCCTAAAGACTTGTTCTTGTTCGGTTCGGGCGCAGCTAGGGAAGGCACGCAACAAAGAGTATGCATCTAATCTATGCTAAATGATTATGTGTAAATAATATGTTTTCCTGGGTTTATGGTTTTTTCCGCATGATTTATGAATTGTCATATGTATCATAACCTAACAGTGGTATCACGAGCCCCTTATTATTTTCATAATCTAAATTGCATGAACATGGTTAAATATTACAAATTTGCAAGAATTAAAAGGGGTGATTAATTTTCGTAATTGTTAATTAATTGCAAATTGCGTTTATTTAATTATACGTACGCAGTTTTTCGGCAGTTTCTTCGTTATTCATCCAAATCGAGTGATTTTTGTGTCAATTCCGCATGTAAAAGGCATTCTAAAATTTTGACAAAAATAATATTTTTCTGCCGAACCCAGAATTCTCAAATTCGAAGCCTAACTATGACTTTTCGAATGTTTTAGTTTTTCGAATGCAAAATTTCGTAAATTTAAGATGTTAAATTAAATATTTGCGATTCTTGTTGATAAATCTTGAATTTTTGATTGACCTACTGCATATGTTTAACAAGTTTGAATGCCTAGTCTTGTTAATTATGCAATCTAATTTGTAATTATGATTAATTTGTTGAAAATTAGAATAATTTAGAATTAATTTGATTTTCATAATTAATTGTAATTTAATTAGAAACCTATGATTAAAAACCACCATAAAAATTGTAAATTTACGATAAATTTTAAATTTTTATGACCTAGACTTGAATCCATAACAATCGGAAATCAATTGGATAATAAATTTTCGATTTTTCGCCCTAAAATTATGAAATTAATATTATTTATTAATTTGTCATTAATTTTAAATATAAATTTTAAATTTTTATGCGATTCGTTCATAAAACTTGCACGCACGAAGCAATGGACGCTTCGTGTTACCCTTAAGGGGTGTTGTATAATGCGGGCATGCGACGACGAGCAAGGGAGCTCGTCGCCCGTGCGGCACGAATGCAATGAGCAAGGGCGTAGTGCACGAGCACAAGGCAGCAGCCCTGCCTTGTGTCGTGTGCCACGAGCAATGGACGAATGGGCATAGGCGAAGGGCGAGCCAAGGCAGTCGCGTGTGGGCAGCAAGCGAGCTGCGCCACAACGCGCGCTGCCTCGCACAAGAGCGCGCAGCCTCGCGCGCAGCGAGCGCAAGCTCGCGTGCCACGAGCGCTGCGCCCAGCATTACTCGCGCGCACAGCGCGCGATGTCGCCCGCCCAGCGAGCGATGGCTCGCGCGCACAGCGAGCGATGTCGCGCGCCCAGCGAGCGATGGCTCGCGCGCCCAGCGAGCGATGTCGCGCGCCCAGCGAGCGATGTCGCGCGCGCGCACAGCGAGCGATAGCTCGCGTGCGATGAGCGCTGGCGCGCGCAGCGAGCACCAATGCGTGCGGAGGCTTGCGATAGGGAAGCAGCAGCTATGCGACGAGCGCATGGGCTGCGCGCACATGGCCAGCAATGGCTGTGTGCGTACGGCCCATGGGCGTACAACGCGTAGGGTGTTTGCGTTACGATTAGATCGTTTTGAATGTTTAATTTGAAAATTTCAGTTCACGTAATTTTAATTAATTTTAAAATTAATAATTTGAATTATTTTCTTGGATTTTAATTTTGAATATTATAATTATAATAAATGTTATTTATTCTAATTATTTTACTAAAATTAAAATCATGAATTAATTTAAATACGACTGAAATTGAATTAAATTTTTGGATTCAATTATAAATTGATATGAGCTTTAAATTTTAATTAAATTTGTATGTTTCCGGTTAGACTAGAAATACATTTTTATGTTTAAAATTGGTAAAGCATATGAATTTATTGGTTTAAGTGGGAGCGCTTTTTAGTCATAAACTCTTGATTAGGTCTACAAATCCTTAAGGTTAAAACAACTTGATTAGAATTAATAAGGACTGAATAATTGGTAGATTATTGGTGCCCTTGATTAATTGCTGCAAATGTTTACGTGATGCATAATGTGTTTTACTAACCAGCAATGTGGGCCATTCATGATAATGAATGGGTGAATGGTATATATTGTATATGTACTATTTTGCAGGTTATGAAGTGACTAGTATGGCCCAAATAGGATAGAAAATATGGTCTGCGTACCATTAATTTGAATGTAATTGGTCAAAAGTACCAAAGTTATTTTTCAATTCAAATATGGTCTGCGAACCATCAAATAGTTGTAATTAGTTATAGCTTATCCTATTTGAAGAAAATGGTGCCTCCCACGGAGATTTTCAAGACGGACTTTGAAGTCAAAGCTTCAAGATGAAGTTGGGCCATACTAGATCACAAATATCTTATGCATGTTTTAAGTTATTTATTGTTTTAAATATGTCTTAAAATGCATGAGATCAAAAGCTTGATTATGTTGCATGATTAAGGATTTTAGTTCACTTAAAATCTAACCAACATAGTAAGAGCCTTAAGTTCCAAAACTTAAAAATTGAGTTAAAAGGTGCCATGCCAAAATATACACTTGCTTGGATATCCTTTACATCAATCTAGTAATAGTTTTCGCTCAGCGAGGTGTTACTTATTGGTCCTAAAGGGGCAAGGTACACAAATAATTGTGAGTACATGTTAGTTTTGGTGAAACTCAACGATATAAGTAAGGAGTCCTTTTATGTCGTGGCAAATTCGATAGGTTTACCTAATAAGTTCTTAGACGTACCTATCAACCAAGAATAGTTTCTAGACTATTAGCAAAAGGCTTTTGCTTACCTAAGATGTTCTAGGATTAAGTCGACAAACTGTGCTTAGTTCTTCAATGATTTTAGGATCTTGGAATCATTTTATTCACACCTGCCGGAACACATAATTTGAATAAAATGCTTAATGAACATTGAATTATGCATGTATGCTAGAATTTAAGTTTATTAAGAGAAACTGTGAATGGTTATTTATTTGTTTATTCTTTTCAATTGTAGTTTTTAATATGGCAAACAACAATTCATTCAACATTCGATCAATTCTCGAAAAGGAGAAGTTGAACGGGAAAAACTTCCTTGACTGGCAAAGGAACTTGCAAATAGTTCTTATGCAGGAAGAAAAGGAGTATGTCCTAGATGAGGCGATGCCCGAAGCTCCAGGCGACGGGGTCACTCAGGCAGCCCTCAATCGTTGGATTGATGCCAACAAGGATGTGAAATGTCTAATGCTCGCCACCATGAGTGCGGATCTGCAGAAAACGTTCATCAACTCAGATGCTTTCACAATCATCAGTGAGTTGAAGAACATGTTCCAAGATCTGGCTCGAGTCGAAAGATTCGAGACTCATAGGCAAATTCTTGAGACCAAGCTTAAGAAAGGCGAGCCCGTAAGTCCACATGTTCTCAAAATGATTGGACTCATTGAGAATATGAGTCGGCTGGATCAGCAATTTTCTCAGGAAATGGCTATAGACACCATCCTCCATTCTCTTCATAGCGGGTATGATCAGTTCAAACTGAACTACAGTATGAATAGTCTGGACAAAACGCTCACTGAGCTTCACGGTATGCTGAAGACCGCTGAAAAGACGCTCAAAAGTGATAAGCAGGATGTGCTTATGGTGCGTGGGGGCAAGTTCAAGAAATCTGGAAAGAAGAGGAATGCTAAGAAAGGTGGCAACAAGGCCAGCCCAACTAAGCAAACTGGCGCCAAATCTGCAAAGAGGAAGGTCAGTCAACCCACTTCTGAATCCGAATGCTTCTACTGCAAGAAGAAGGGGCATTGGAAGAGAGATTGCTTGAAGCTAAAGGAAGATCAGAAGAACGGAACAGTCGTTCCATCTTCAGGTATTTTCGTTATAGACTGTATACTTGCTAATTCAACTTCTTGGGTATTAGATACAGGTTGTGGCTCACACTTATGTTCCAATCCACAGGGACTAAGAAGAAGTAGAAAGTTAAGCAAGGGTGAAGTCGACCTACGAGTGGGAAATGGAGCACGGATTGCTGCATTAGCTGTAGGAACTTACTATTTGTCGTTGCCCTCCGGGCTAGTTTTGGAACTAGAAGAATGTTTCCATGTTCCAAGTCTTACTAAAAACATCATTTCAGTTTCTTGCTTAGATGCTAAGGGATTTTCCTTTTTAATAAAAGACAATAGTTGTTCGTTTTATTTTAAAGAGATGTTTTATGGATCTGCTAGATTAGTCAATGGACTTTATTTATTAGATCACGACAAACAAGTATATAACATAAATACCAAAAAGGCCAAAAAGGATGATTCAGATCTCACCTATCTGTGGCATTGTCGATTAGGCCATATAAACTTGAAACGCTAAGAAAGACTTCAAAGGGAAGGAATTCTAGAACCATTTGACTTAGAGGATTATGGTAAATGCGAATCATGTTTACTTGGCAAAATGACAAAGCAACCTTTCTCTAAAGTTGGAGAAAGAGCAAATGAACTATTGGGTTTAATCCATACAGATGTATGTGGACCAATGAGTACAAATGCTAGAGGTGGTTTCAGCTACTTTATCACTTTCACTGATGACTTCAGTAGGTATGGTTATGTCTACCTAATGAAGCATAAGTCTGAATCCTTTGACAAATTCAAGGAATTTCAGAGTGAAGTAGAGAATCAATTAGGCAAGAAGATTAAGGCACTGCGGTCTGATAGAGGCGGTGAATATCTGAGCTATGAATTTGATGACCATCTGAAAGAATGTGGAATTCTATCAGAATTGACTCCTCCTGGAACACCACAATGGAACGGTGTGTCAGAACGGAGGAACAGAACCTTGCTAGACATGGTCAGGTCAATGATGGGTCAGGCCGAACTTCCATTAGAATTTTGGGGACATGCACTAAATACAGCTGCACTCACTATAAATAGAGCTCCGTCTAAAGCTGTCGAAAAGACTCCATACGAATTATGGTTTGGAAAGCCTCCAAATGTGTCTTTTCTTAAGATTTGAGGATGTGAAGTATACGTCAAACGATTAATTTCAGACAAACTTCATCCAAAATCTGACAAATGTATCCTTGTGGGCTATCCAAAGGAAACAAAGGGGTATTACTTCTACAATACATCTGAGAACAAAGTGTTTGTTGCTCGAGATGGTGTCTTTTTGGAGAAGGATCACATTTCCAAAATGACAAGTGGGAGAAAAGTAGACCTCGAAGAAATTCGAGTCGAACAACAAACTCTAGAGAAGGCTCAAGATGACATTCAGGATGAAACTCAGAGATCTTTAGAAGAATCTGGTGAGAATCATGGTCAATCTAGAAATGTTACCCCGCGTAGATCGCAAAGATATAGATCTCAACCGGAAAGGTACTTAGGTATTTTGACGAACGAGAGCTATGACGTTCTATTACTTGAAAGTGATGAACCTGCGACTTACAAGCAAGCTATGACGAGCCCTAGCTCCAAGCAATGGCAAGAAGCCATGCAATCTGAATTAGACTCCATGTCTGAAAACCAAGTATGGGATTTGGTCGATTTGCCAGATGGCTACCAAGCCATTGGAAGCAAATGGGTTTTCAAACTGAAAAAGGACAAGGATGGGAAACTTGAAGTTTTCAAAGCTAGATTGGTTGCAAAAGGTTACAGGCAAGTCCACGGTGTGGATTACGATGAAACCTTTTCACCAGTTGCAATGCTAAAGTCTATTCGAATAATGTTAGCAATCGCTGCAAATTACGATTACGAAATATGGCAGATGGATGTCAAAACTGCTTTCTTAAACGGCGTTCTAACAGAAACTGTGTTTATGACACAGCCTGAAGGTTTTGAGGATCCAAAGAATGCTAAAAAGGTATGCAAGCTAAAGAAGTCAATCTACGGATTGAAGCAGGCATCCAGGAGCTGGAATATACGTTTTGATGAAGCAGTCAGTGACTTTGGTTTCATCAAGAACGCGGACGAATCTTGTGTATACAAGAAGGTCAGTGGGAGCAAAATTGCTTTCCTAGTATTATATGTCGACGACATATTGCTTATCGGAAATGACATTCCTATGTTGAACTCTGTCAAGATTTGGCTTGGGAAATGTTTTTCGATGAAGGATCTAGGAGAAGCACAGTACATATTGGGCATCAAGATTTACAGAGATAGATCTAAAAAGATGATTGGACTTAGTCAAAGCACTTATATCAATAAGGTGCTTGATAGGTTCAAGATGGCGGACTCCAAGCGAGGCTACCTACCCATGTCTCATGGAATGACTCTAAGCAAGACTCAGTGCCCAAAAACACTTGATGAGCGTAGACGAATGAATGGGATTCCATATGCATCATTGATTGGTTCAATAATGTATGCTATGATATGTACACGCCCGGATGTTGCGTACGCACTCAGTGCTACGAGCAGATACCAGTCAGACCCAGGAGAGGCGCATTGGACTGCTGCCAAGAACATTCTGAAGTACCTGAAAAGGCACAAAGATGACTTCCTGGTCTATGGTGGAGATGATGAATTAATTGTTAAAGGCTATACGGACGCAAGTTTCCAAACCGACAAAGATGATTTCAGATCACAGTCTGGGTTTGTCTTCTGCCTCAACGGAGGAGCAGTAAGCTGGAAAAGTGCTAAGCAAAGCACCATTGCGGATTCTACAACTGAAGCGGAGTACATTGCTGCACATGAAGCAGCAAAGGAAGCTATATGGCTAAGGAAGTTCATAGGAGAACTTGGTGTAGTCCCCTCCATTAAAGGACCAATAGCCCTGTATTGTGATAATAACAGAGCTATTGCACAGGCAAAAGAGCCTAGACACCACCAAAGAGTCAAGCATGTACTTCGTAGATTTCACCTTCTACGAGAGTTCGTTGAAAGAAAAGAAGTCGAGATAAGCAAAATTGGAACTGATGACAACATATCAGATCCATTAACTAAACCTCTGCCGCAAGCGAAGCACAACTCGCACACTGCAGCTATGGGAATCAAGCATATTGGAGAATGGCTTTGATGTCTCTTTTTAATGTTTTAAAGTTTTAGAGTTTAAATCTTTGTAAAACATTATTGGTTAATCATTCACAATAAATGAAAAGAATTCATTTTTCCATTTAATTTGTGGTTTATTAAATGATGAGTCCCTTCAATTTGACGATATATTCAAGATAGACTGTCAGGACCAGTCCTGTGACTAAGAAATGTCTATCAAGTGAACTTGAATGTCAAAGGTTGAAAATGGTCCCTAATCGGAGTTTTCTATAAAATTGGACGCATAGAAAACGTTAGACGATTAGAATGCAAGATGACTAGTAGTTCTGTTTCTTGAACTATGTGGACATGGCAATGTCATAATCATTTGCATAGATACTTACTTTGGAAAGACTAGTATCGGACAAGACCTATGAAACTTTACTGTAAGAGATGAAAGTCTGTCATAAGTAAATTTCATTAAATTATTAGACACTAAATCCTCAATACCTGAGTGATTTGAGATTACTTGTTTGAGAACTGGTTGCTTTGACGTTGACCAACCGTCGCACCGTAAAAGGAGGCTATAAAGGCAACGATCAGGTAATCACCTATCAAACGAAGTCTAATCTCAAGATCGCAAGATTGGGATTGTCCTCCCATAAATCGGGATGAGATGCTTAAAAGTTGTACAAGGCCACTCGGAGAGCTAGAAACTGTGAAATGCATGGCCGTGCTCGGATGAATCATAGGCTATGATTATCTGTTTATTTGATCAGTTGAACTCTGAAACCGAGGAACACCTCTGGACATAATAAGGATGACAACTCTTACCTTATGTTCAAGAGCAAGCATCGAGCGACAAAGGAATTAGGAAATGCACACTTGTCCCTAAGGACAAGTGGGAGACTGAAGGAAATAATGCCCTTGGTCCAAGTATGCATTCTATGTTAAGTCTAATAAATGCGGTTCAGTATTAATTAACAAGTTAATAATTCAGTGAGATCAAGTGAGCTGAATGCCTAGCTAGAGGCCGCTTCAGTTCAAGTGGAATTAATGATATTAATCCACAGCTTACTCTTGACTGAACCCGTAGGGTCACACAAATAGTACGTAAACGGATCAAGTATCTAATGGCATTAGATACTCTATCTATGAATATTCGGAACCGACGGATCTTGGTTTCAGTGGGAGCTAAGATCGTCACAGGCAAGAAATGAATACTCCGGAAACGATGATATTGCCGGAAACGGAAATATGGATCGTATCGGAAATATAAATATTATCCAAGTCGTAGATGTTGCCGGAAACGGAAACATGGTACGTATCGGAAAATATTATCGGAAATGGAAATATTGCCAGAATCGGAAATATTGCCGGAAACGGAAATATTGTCAGAATCGGAAATATTACCGGAATCGGAAAATAATTCCGGAAACGGAAATATTAAATATTTGTTCGAAACGGAAATTAATTCCGGAATCGGAAATATTAAATATTGTTCGTATCGGAAATAAATTCCGGAATCGGAAAATTTAATCGGAAGCGCATCGTACGAATAAGCATCGGACGAGGCCTGCCGGACGAGGCCCAGCACGAAGCCAGGCCATCGCCCAGCAAGCCAAGCGCGCCGCACAAACAGCAAGGCCAGGCCCAGCAGGCTGCGCGCAGCGCGCACAGCGCACAGCGCGCACAGCGCGCGCAGCGCGCAGCGCGCGCGGGCGCTGAGCGGGCTGCTGCTCGCGCGCACGCATGAAGCCCATCGTGGCTGTCGTGCGTGTGTGTGCAAGTGTTTGTGTTCGTGCACGTTTCCTAAAACATGCAGAGTTCGGTTAATGATTAAATTCCTAATTCTATTTGATAAATTAATTAAATTAGAGTTCTTGTAGGATTCTAGGTTTAATTAATTTGTATCTGAATAGGATTTCGATTCCCTTTCCATACCGCTATAAATATGAGGCTAGGGCTCACAATTTATAACACAAGTTTCAAAGTATTCAAAGTGAGTTTTTGAGAGAAAATTCAAACACACATCTTGCTCAAATTGCCGAAATTTTCTAGTACCTTAAGGGCGATTCTAGTTGGTCAATCTTAAGGCGGATCCGGACGTGCTGTGGACTATCTACGGAGGGACGACACTTGGAGTCCTAAAGACTTGTTCTTGTTCGGTTCGGGCGCAGCTAGGGAAGGCACGCAACAAAGAGTATGCATCTAATCTATGCTAAATGATTATGTGTAAATAATATGTTTTCCTGGGTTTATGGTTTTTTCCGCATGATTTATGAATTGTCATATGTATCATAACCTAACAGAAAGGTCCACCTTAAACTCACTTCCGGAAAAACTTTGTTTTTGAATAATGTCTTGTATGTTCCCTCCCTAAGGAGGAATCTTGTTTCGGGTGCCCTTCTCAACAAAGCCGGCCTAAAACTTGTCTTTGAGGCGGATAAGATTGTTATCTCTAAGAATGGAGACTTTGTTGGGAAAGGCTACCTTAGTGAAGGCTTGTTTGTGTTGAATGTTTTGAACAATAATGAAAGTACTTCTTCTTTTGCTTACATCGTTGAGTCTATGGATGTTTGGCACAATCGATTAGGACATTTAAATGTTTCTTACATGGAAAAGTTAAAAAACATGAACTTAATTTCTTTTGATAAAATTGACAAAGCCTCTAAATGTCCTATTTGTGTTGAGGCCAAACATACTAAGAAACCTTTTAAGCAAGTGACAACGAGAAGTACTAAATTGTTAGAGTTGATTCACTCGGATTTAGCGGACTTTAAAAATTGCACTACTAGTAGAGGAGGGAAAAATTACTACATAACTTTTGTTGATGACTTTTCAAGGTTTACTAAAGTATATCTTTTGAAAACTAAGGATGAGGCCGAAAGTGCATTTTTAAAGTATAAAGCCGAGGTTGAAAATCAACTTGACCTTAAAATCAAAAGAGTTAGAACCGATAGAGGTGGTGAATATGGAAAATGGTCTTTAAAAGAATTTTGTGAAACCAATGGAATTATCCATGAGCTAAGTTCTCCTTACACCCCACAACAAAATGGTATTGCCGAAAGGAAAAACAAATCTTTAAAAGAGACTATGAATGCCATGCTTCTAAGTTCCGGATTATCCAACAACATGTGGGGGGAGGCGGTTTTATCCGCTTGTTATGTACTCAATAGAGTGCCCCATAAGAAGTTGGATAAGACACCCTATGAGCTTTGGAAGGGTTATAGTCCTAACATGAGTATTTTGAAAGTGTGGGGGTGCTTAGCAAAGGTTGCTTTTCCAGATTTTAAGAAAACCACCATTGGGTCTAAAACTTTTGATTGTGTGTTCATTGGTTATGCTCATAATAGTGCCGCATATAGATTCATGCTTTTGAGTGATCATTCTATTTGTGAATCTAGGGATGCAGTTTTCTTTGAGCATATTTTCCCGTTGAAATCCTCTTTGTCTTCTCATGTGCATGAGTCAAGTGTTGATGTGCCTTTGGATGTTTCTTTGCCTAGTCCTAGTGTTCCTCCTCCTCCCACTATAGTGGAAGAAGTCCAACCTAGGAAGAGTAAAAGGCTTAGAGTAGAGACTACCTTTGGACCAGATTTCTTGACCGTTTTTCTTGTAGAAGACTTTGATGTGGATTATTTGAGTGAAATTGTTGTTTCTTTGTTTCTCTTAGAAGAAGACCCAAAGACTTATAGTGAAGCTATGAAATCCATAGATGTTAGTTTTTGGAAAGAGGCCATTAAAAGTGAATTAGATTCAATCATGTCTAATCATACTTGGGACTTATGTGATTTGCCTAAGGGGTCTAAACCCATAAGTAATAAATGGATCTTTACTAAGAAGAAGAAACCCGATGGCTCTATTGATAAGTTTAAGGCTAGACTTGTTATTAGAGGTTTCACTCAAAAAGAGGGAATTGACTTTTTTGATACCTACTCACCTGTGACTAAGATTGCTACCATTAGGACTTTGGTTGCTTTAGCGGCAATTCATGACTTAGTGGTCCATCAAATGGATGTTAAAACGGCCTTTCTTAATGGTGATCTTGATGAGGAAATTTACATGACTCAACCGGAAGGCTTTGTAGTTAAGGGTCAAGAGCATAAGGTGTGTAGACTTAAAAAGTCTTTGTATGGTTTGAAACAAGCTCCTAAGCAATGGTATGAAAAGTTTGATTGTACTCTTAGGAGTGATGGCTTTGTGACTAATTCTTCGGACTCTTGTGTGTATTCTAAAGTGTTTGATTCCTCTTGTGTTATTATTTGTCTCTATGTTGATGACATGCTTATTATGGGCACTAACCTTGAGGTTGTGAATTACACTAAAGATTTTTTGTCTACTAAGTTTGAAATGAAGGACTTAGGTGAAGCCGATGTGATCCTTGGTATTCGTTTGACCAAATCCAAGGATGGGTTCTCAATGAGTCAATCTCACTATGTGGAGAAAATCTTGAAGAAGTTCGATTGCTATGATGTGGAGCCATGCAAGACTCCTTATGATGCAAGTGTAAAGCTTACAAAGAATAAGGGTTCAAGCGTATCTCAAGAGCAATATGCCAAGGTAATAGGAAGTGTAATGTTTTTGATGAATTGCACACGTCCCGACATTGCCTATGCGGTAAGTAGATTAAGTCGATATACTCACAATCCTAGTAGTGAACATTGGAAAGCACTTCATCGATTACTTGGGTACCTAAGGGGTACCATGGAGGTATGTTTGCATTTTAATCGCTTTCCTAATGTTTTGGAAGGTTATTGTGATGCTAATTGGGTGTCCGATAATGATGAAGTGGTTTCTACTAGTGGTTATGTGTTTATGTTGGGTGGAGGTGCTATTTCATGGAAGTCCTCGAAACAACCATGTTTAGCCCGCTCCACCATGGAATCTGAATTCATTGCTCTTGAGTTGGCAGGTCAAGAAGCGGATTGGTTAAGGAGCCTCCTAGCCGATATCCCATTGTGGGGGGAGAGAACTTCCTCGGTATCCTTGCATTGTGATTCTCAAGCGGCAATTGGTGTGGCTAATAATAGCAACTATAATGGTAAGAAGAGGCACATACGCCTTAGACATAGTTCGGTGAGGCAACTACTCAAAAATGGAGTGATTGCATTGAACTATGTAAGGTCCGAAAGAAATTTGGCGGATCCTTTGACTAAGGGGTTGGCAAGGAACCAAGTTCTTGACTCGTCGAGGGGAATGGGGCTTAAGCCCATGAAGTGAATATGATAAGCATTACTAATATTCCATTCCTATGGCAGTTTGTGTTTGTAATGCTTAGTGTAGGTTGAATTCGTTGGAATTCTTAATGGATTTATACTTACGTGGTAGGTGCTCTAGCTAAGCATTTGAGAAATCCACCGTTGTAATTTATGTGGAGGTTGAGTTTGTTTAAACTCTTAATGAATCCTAAGAGATGTTTTGTGCTATTGAGAAGCACAAGGGATTCACCTACGTGGTTGTGAAGACTCGCCATCTTCCATGGAAACTTGGGCGGTTTCCTAGAGCTTCCATGAGAACTAAGGTAAACGCATGGCTTAAAACGCGTTCACTTTGCGGAGTTTACTAGATCTTTGGGGTGATGTATGTGTTGTGGGGGGCTTGACTTAAATCTTAGAGTTTCACCTATTAATATACATTATTAATGGTTAATTATTATCACTAATTAAGACTTTGTTATCTTAACCTTATTCTTATTGCTTATTAGATTAGATCAGAAAAATTATACCATATATCAGATCAGAAAAATCATACCATATATCAGATCAGAAAAATTAGACCAGATCAGATCAGATCAGAAATAACAATAAAATACTCGCAGAAAACATTCACACGACAGCATGCAAGATCAAACTACAAAAATCATTGTATAAGAGGTACGGAGTATGACAGTAAATACTAAATAGGGCTTAGGTTTGTAAACACGCAAGTGGGCCTTCCTTATATCGTTACTATTTCATTGTTTCTAATGTCCTAGAAGTCTAGAACCCTATATAATTAGCGTGAAAGTAGTGAAACCCTAGAAGGAAGCATCCATCTAACTCTGCAACCAAAATTCACAGAAAAGAAAAAAAAAGAGATCGAGGCGGAAGAAGAAGAGGTTATGGCTCCATTTCTTCCGACGGATGTGTTACAAGAAATATTCTACAAGGTGCCCGTAAAATCCACCGTTCGTTTCAAGTCAGTTTGCAAGGATTGGAATTCCATAATCTCAGATCCTAAATTCATTAAGAAGCATCGTCAATTATCAGGTGATCAACTCATATATTATAATAATGATTCTGATGATTTAAAAATAGTCAGCGTTAGTTATGAAAATTTAGTGAATATAGAAACATCAAATACCCAATTACAATTACAATATCAATATCAATATCAATATCAATATCCCCAATGTTACGATGATGAATCCTGTAAAGGATACCCTAAGCCTACCCTGATTGGTTCTTACAATGGCTTGATAGCATTACTTTGTTCGAATGAATTCGACAAGTTTATGGTATGGAATCCTTTAACAGAACAACATAGCTTCATCTATCCAAACGACTTTCCGAGTCATGAATTCTACGACGGCTATGGTGTTCATCTGTACGGATTATGCTACAACGTGTCTCGCGGCGAGTATAGTGCTGTATTAGCTGAAAACTATCAGAGTCCGCCGGGATCGCCTACTAATTTGGAGTACGGAGTGGGTTACGAGACGTTTTCGGCTTTTGTTGTTAATTTGAAGAATGGTAACTCTAGGAATGTACAAGGAGGGTTCAGGATCTTTAACGTGTCAAGGAACGGAGTAGGAGAAGTTGTGTGTGGTGTACCGTGTACCTCACTGGTTTATTGAGTTTTATACTTTTATGATTTCGTGATTCCCTTCGCACAGAAAGAGATTATTTACTTTGATATCGAAACGGAGACGTTTAGGTCGATGGTACGGCCAAAATCATATTGGTGTTGAGGAAAAAACCGTACTTGGGTTGGGTGCTTTTAATGGTCAACAACAGCTTGGGATCGTGCTCCAACACAAAGATGAGTCCTTATCCGGTTATTTGGAGGTGTGGGTTATGAAAGAGTATGGCAAATCGGAGTCATGGACTAATATGTTTATTATTCCGATTACAAATGTTACAAGATCTATAAAATATGTGGAACTTATTGGACTGATGATGCCAATTGCCAAATCGTCAAGTTGCGATTTATGTTACATCCGGGAGTTTTTTCAGTTTTGACAGGAAAGAGGAAATTCGGGTTTATGATCCTGCAAATTAAGACAAACATGAGGTTTGTAGTCTTGTTGAATCAAAATATGGAGTTTCCGAGCTTAATTACATATCAGCCTAGTTTTATTTCTCCACCGCCGCCCATAATTTTACCAGATGATCAAACAGTAGAGAATATTTACTGACTTCTTTTTCAACATTTTTTATACCATAGGAAAAATCAATTATATAATTTTTTTTTAATTAAGTTTTTCAATTATTCTCAATTAATATTTCCCCAGCTTATACCACTTTAACTTTCATATTTATCAATGCATTGACCTTCCATATCATTAATTATCTATTATTAAAATGGAAGACTTTTCAATGACTACACAAAATTGGTAGCCATTGTAATTGATATAAATCAGGACCCTTGAATTTTGTAGACTTAATCTAGTCCGTTAGATTTGTTGACAAAAAAACTAGGGGAATTCAGTTATTTTAATTTCTACTGAACTGCAAAATCCATTTTTTTTTTTTTGAAGGCAAAGTGCAATTTGGTGACGGCATGATTTAATTGCAAGAAACTACCAACTGCATATAGAACTAAGGCCCTGTTCTTTAGAGCTGAACTGAACTGAATGCTCCTGAACTGAACTAAACTGAATGCTCCTGAACTAAACTTAATTTAACTCAACTTAACATAATATATTACCGAAATAAATAATAAATAATAGATAATGAATAATGAATAATGAATAATAAAAAAAAATAAAAAAATTAATAATTAATAATTAATAATTAATAATTAATAATTAATAATTAATAATTAATAATTAATAATTAATAATTAATAATTAATAATTAATAATTAATAATTAATAATTAATAATTAATAATTAATAATTAATAATTAATAATTAATAATTAATAATTAATAATTAATAATTAATAATTAATAATTAATAATTAATAATTAATAATTAATAATTAATAATTAATAATTAATAATTAATAATTAATAATTAATAATTAATAATTAATAATTAATAATTAATAATTAATAATTAATAATTAATAATTAATAATTAATAATTAATAATTAATAATTAATAATTAATAATTAATAATTAATAATTAATAATTAATAATTAATAATTAATAATTAATAATTAATAATTAATACTCCCTCCATTTCTTTTTTATGTATCCATTTGGAATCTGGGGTGGTTTTTAAGAAAATTGGAATCTTGGTTTGTATTGGTATAAGTGTAATGATTGGGTGTAAGAGATTATAATAAATAAAGGAGTGAGAAAATAATAAAGAAATAAGGTAAGAGAGGGGAGTGATAATGATGGGTGATAAAGAAGGTGAGAGAGTGGGTATATGGGGAAGGGAAAAGAATTAAATATTATTGGGGGTGGGAATTAGGTGGGAATATGGGTAGAATCTTTAGGTATTTTGGTAATTAGATAGAAATGTATAGGGTATTTTAGGATAAAATGTATGTCCAAAAATATAATAGATTCTAAATGGATACAACAATATGAAACGCTTAAAATAGAAACGGATACAACAATAAGAAACGGAGGGAGTAATAAAAAGTGTTAATTATTCATCCTCTACACCTTGCTCACATACTGCTATCCTCCTCCAGAAAATATACAATTATCTATTTCTTTTTTACCACCTAAAAATGGAAAAATAGATGAATCTGTTTTGTGGAGGGACACAATAACGGTAATATATCTAACATTTTCTCTTCTTCCACGATTTCATGTATTTAACTCCAATTTCTTCCCCTGCTTCATTCTTTTTATGAATTCACATGCTTTTTTCTCTCATTAATTCACAAAATTAATAAAATTCAATGGAAATGAAGAGAGAAGGGTAAAGGAGTTAAAGAAAATAGCAGAGGGAGTGTATAAAATCGGAAGAAAATTGAATTAGTAACCCCACATAACGATTTCATATTTTTTTCTGTTTTCAGGAGGTAAAAAACAAGTTTTAATTTTTTTTAGGTGGTAAAATACAAGTTTTAATTTTTTAGGTGGTAAAAACAAATTTTTGATTTTTTAGATGGTAAAAAACAATTGGTCCATTTTTTTATCTCTTCTATTGTTTTTTATAGGAAATTTGCAAATTAATACCTAGGTCTTTAGCGAGTTACAAATTACTACCTAACTTGTTAAAAGTTGTCAATTATTACTTATAGTTTAGTTATTGTTTTCAATTAATACCTTAACTCATATTTCAATTCGACCAATTAGTCACTAAATTATATCATAATCAACCGTTGATTGATCATGATTTAATTATTTTGATTAACTAATTTATTTTGTTTAAATAAAAAAATTATAATTTTTTAAAATTTCACTAATTAATTCTTTTTTAAAAAAAATATAGAAATTTTCTTAATAAACCGTAAATCATACTTTAATATTTTATTTTAATTAATTAAAATAATTAATTAATTTAAGTATAATTAACAGTTGATTATGATATGATCGATTAGTGACTATTTTGACCGAAATATTGCCTAGGTAGTAATAGATAAGAATAATTAAATACGTAGATAGTAATTGACAACTTTTAATAATGCAGATAGTAATTTGAAAAGCCACTAATAACCTAGTTAATAATTGACAAATTTGGCAAATACAACTTAAAAAGTTCCTTATTTACAAATTATAACCTCAAATTTCTAATTTGTCAATTACAACCTTAAACTTATACATTCATGTTAAATTACTAACCCAAAAATTATTTTCCGAAAAATAATATTGTAATGTTATTATAAAAAGTCATCGGTACCTTAGGTAAGTAACATGATTAACTAAACAGGAAGTAGTAGGAAGATATTTAGTACTATTATATTGGTTTATGTCGGCAATGGCTTTACGTGTAAAAAGACTTCACCTCCCATGACGATGGGCCCGAAATTGAACACCACCGTAAACTTTGATGAATATCACCAAAAAAAGGTATTATGTGAGTGAGTCATACATCCACTCCACAGTCCAGTAGTCCACCCCTATAAATCCCCGCCATTTCCATACTGCAAAAACGTACTACTTCCTACAAAAACTACTCTTCTATTCCATATTGTAATATCTATCTTGCTAAGTTTGTAATAATCCATGGACGGCGCCAAGAACGCAGCGGAGACGGTGAAGACCAACGTCACCGAGCAGACCGACAAGATTGACACCGATAAGATAAGCAAAACTGCCGGAGAAATGGCGGAAACCACCAAGACACACGTCGGAGATGCTCTTGAAAAGGCTGGAGATGTCGTCAAGCCCGAACCTCCTAAGGAAGAAAGTTTGATGGACAAGGCTAAAGGCCTCTTCAAGTGATAGCTTATAGATGAATGAATGAGCATGTTATTTAGTATTAATTAACAAATCAGGGGGATTTACTATCATTGTTGTCGTAATAATGTTATGAAAATTGCATCTTCTTCTTGTTAATGTTGCAAATAGAGTCGTGCTTCTGTGCAGTACGAACGTCCGATGTAATGTGTCAATGTACGTAGGCTTTGTCTAGGATCTTTGTTTCAATGTGTACCTTAAAACCACTCCCTCTCTTTGGGTTTCCATAATTTATCCCTTGTTGCGTACTTCTTCCGTATTTTTTTATGAGTTAAATTTCATGTACTAATCACGGATTGGTAATATTTCTATTTTGTCGTTGTGTAGGGTGATACGTTTTTGTAAAAACATATCTGATATGGGGTGATATGTTTTTGTAAAAACATAATTGTTCATTTTTCTTGTCACAGAGAGAAACTGCTTTTCCGGAACGTAGATGATTGGAGCGTGAAAGTGGGGTATTTTTAATACTTTTATTTTTATTGAAAAACTAATTTTAATTAAAAAATAAAAACTAAAAAGTCAGCATAATCAACGGTTCTGATGAGTCAACAAAATAAAAGGATGAGATTCATTTATATGGTGGCTACCATTTTATTGTAGCTATTGCAAAATCTTCCTATATTATAAGAGATAAAATCAATGTGATGATGACAGATAATTAAGTTTAATAAAAAAAATTAAAGCAACAAATTTTTCAAATACCAATAATATCACGTAATTTGTGGTTACCTTCCCAAAAAATATGGTTGAGATTTACATATATACTTATAAAAATATCTATTACGTATAATTTGTAAATTGTGTGTAATTATTTTGTTAACTTTAAGATTTCGTTATATACATGGAGAATATTTTGTAAACTACATTTTTTTATAGTAACAAATCTAACAATATAAGATTATCTTTTTTATAAAAAAATTAATCTACTATAAAAATTTAACTGCATATACGGAGTAGTCTACTAATTTGTACTTATATAATTAGAATACAAATAATTTAAAAAATCAATCAAATATGAAAAAGATTGTATAAAAAATTAATATAGAACTCTATACTATTTTAACAACTAAATTCGATAATTATAACCGTCATTAATTGTACTATTTACGCAATATTAAAGTTGAAACAAAATTCACATGCTCCGTAATTTTTTTTGTTCAATTTCAGATACAGAAGCAATTAACTCTTTAGAATTTATATTATTTTTTTGGTGTTAGCACCTGATTCACTCTTAGGGATAGTCCGGATTCGGGGCGAGTTCTGGGTGGATAGGTTCTAGTCCCCTCCCAATTGTTGTTGCGGCGGATCGAACACAGGGTTCTCCCTACCAAGTTCACCACTGAACCAACATGCAATTGGTTTTATAACATGTAATTAAAAATGTATAAAAAATCTTTATATTTAAAACAAGGAAATTTTGTGTAACGTTACCTTTAAGTTTGGTGGTTTTGTGAATTGCTACTTTTTAATAAACTTTTTAAAATTTAACTACCTTATAAGTTTGGTTGTTTGATTAACACTACCATTTGACTTTTTTTATTTATGTTTTTCATCGTGTATTTCTTCTATTCTTTTAAATAACATTTGTTCATTTGTCTTTTTTCCATTTTCCATATTAAATAATTGTTGTAGTGTTAGTCAAATAAACCAAACTTATAAGGTAGTAAAATATAATTTTCTTTTTAAAATGTAACAATTCACAAAACCACCAAAATTAAAGGTAGTGTTTCACCAAATTTCCTTAAAACAAATACTACGTAAGTAATAAAATATTTTGTTTGATATTATAATTTGTGTTCAACTTCTTGTATGTTTTTGGGTTTGATCGAGATCTCAATTACTTCGTATATTATATACTTACTAATGTTCTATGCACGCATTGTGTGCTTTTAATTAAAAAATGCAAGCATAACAATACTTCTTTTTGTAAGGGGATAATAATACTTAATTAATTGGTTAATTACTTTTTACCCTTGTTATTAATATACTTTCCTAGTTTTTATATTTTATGGCAATGATAATCATCTTTTAAATTGATTACCTAATTATTTTTTCAATTTTTTTGATTTAAATAAAGGGTAGAATTGTCAATCGCTTTTTTAACGCCACCTCGGGCGTTCCCTTATATAATAGAGATGAGTTGTGATCTGTTTATTTTTCATTTTACACTAATTCAAGAACACTTTAGTTCACTAGTGTTGTAATCTTGGTTCTTCTCTAGTTTTAATTATTCGTTTCCCTTTCATGTATTGTAATGGTTTGATTCAGGACCTTTGGGTTAATCTTGATGGAAAACATCAACATTTTAATGCTTTTCTTTTCGATGTTGGTTATGTTTGTGAAATTTAGTTGAAATGCCATAAATATATTGTATATTAGACGGATATCCAAAAAGAAGACACCTTCCTTTATTAGTGAAAGTCAATTTCTCTCATCACACAACCATGATGAATACAAACAGCAAATATTGTAATTAGTTATAGATATCAAATTGTCAATCAAAAATAAGTTACGATAGTAAACAATAAAGTTCTATGACATTGACATGTATTTAAGGTGTTGTACGAGTAAGGGATTGAGATCAAATGAATTTAACAGGAAATTTAAAGAAAAACGTTATAGAGAGCATTCAAATTTTGTTGGAGGTCTGTTGGATCAGATCGGATTCGAACCTCTTGTAAGGGTAATCGAATCAGACTTGGGGTGGATTGAGATCCAAATAAAGGGTCCAATTAGTAAATGGATCGAATTTGGATCTTGCTACATTGATATGTTCATATTTTATAGTGTTTTTACCCCCGTCCCTTAGTACTTTTCGATCTCAAATGAGCTATTCGGAGCCATTTTTAATACTAATGTGCTCCTTGTAGTGTGTTTGTAGTTTCAGGTTTATCATTGTAGGGATTGACATATTTGAATGCATTTCCTACTCATTTGAACCACGTACTGCAAGAGATGATGTACTTTAGAGAGCACGAACATTGAGTTGGAATAGTTTTGAAGCAAAGAGAATAACGAAAGAAGTAGAAAAATGACTGGAGTCCACTATTTTAATCATAACTCAAGTTCTACAACTCCAAATGTAGTGATTCCAATTGGCTTGGATTCTAGACTTCAAGAGATTTCCAACAAGTGGTCACTCGTCTAATTTCGACGAATAACGAAGGAGATATGTTTTGAAGATCGTACATTTTGTACGCGCGCCCGATCAGACAAATGGCTGCCCGATTGGGCGGGTAACGGGTTACGAGTTGTTCGCTCGATCGGGCGGCCTAATGCCTGATCGGGCGACGACAACCTTGGGCGCGGATTCTTAAGTTTATTTTCGTTTTTTACTTTGTTTTTGGGCAAGACTATAAATATAAGCCCTTAGTTTTTGTATTGATCATCTTAATTATTTCCTAGTATTAGAGCTTTTACTTAGTTTTTATTCTCTCAAACTTTGTTAAACGCTTATTTTCAATTTTAATTCAAGTTTCAATCTTTCGATTATTTCCTCGTTCTTCAATTAGTATTAATTCATTCCTAATCTTTATTATTCAATTTCCATTCATTCATTTGTTTTATTAATTGCTTTAAATCATGCTTTCATTAAATATTGTTATTTTATTTAATTCAATCATGCGTGAGTAGTCTTAATCTAGGGTTTTGGGAATCCATGAACTAATATGAAGGGATGATTGGTTATTGTTAATTGTTGGCATTGTTGGTTGATTTCCTATTGATCGATTGATTTCATATACTATGCGATTGGATTTGCGCAGGTTTAATTGAATAAGTCTAGCAATATCAAGTTAAGATTCGAGAGATGCAATTTGATGTTTAGGCTTGTTTCAATAGGTATAATTGAGTTTAATAATTGCGCGCGAGAGCCTGTTACTCCCAAGTCTATGATTAGTATCGATTCGAGAGAGCATGCTAGTCTGATTAATTGCTTTATTGACTATTAAGTGATTATTTATCATCCTAGATTATTGTTCATTGGTGAACCTATGCCCTAGGCCTTTTATTATTTGATTTTCCCATCGTTTAATTATTGTCGTAGTTTAATTACTCAACTCAAAATCATTTTCTTGTTACCAATAGTCTAGACTTGTCGATTAATAGTAGAAAGAACATTGTTTCCCTGTGGATACGATCCCTACTTCCCTTGCTATATTTTTAGTTGGTGAACGTTAGGTTTATCTTTAATAGGAGTGCGATTTAGCCTATCATACACCCGACCCGAGTTTGATCCATTGCCATTCTTACCCTATACTTGTACAATAAAGAAGTAAATGTTCATTATATTTGAGCCAACCTAAGTTAGACTCATGTACTACACGTAAGATACATTCATACACCAAAATATGTAAATACGTTCATACCCCAATTTTTGTATTACGTGATAGCAAGGGAGTTTTTCTCAAGGGCTTTGAGGCAAATTTTTGGTGTGTATACTGCTTATCGAGCAGAATTACTAGGAGTTGAAATTGGGCTTGAGATGACCATCAACATAGAAATTCAAAAGCTAACTCTTTAGATAGATAATCAAGCATGTATTGAAGTCATTAAAAATGCAGACTATTAAGGGGGTAAATGCTACCATATTCTCAATAATTGTCGTATATTAATCATTTTATTAGGATGTAATTTTTCGTATTTTTCATTATCATGAGGGTAATAAAGTTGGTGAACAAATAATAAAGGTGTATTTCGATATGCCACCACACGAAGTTACATCTCTTCGCTATGAGGACATTGTATTTGAGAGATTTCCTTCAATATTGCTTAAAGAACATTAAATTCCCAAAATACGTCACTTTATAACACTAGTATTGTTTGGCCGCGCGCTACGCGCGCGGTCTCCTGTTATATAAAAGTTTAGGAATAATAAATATGCTAGCAATTTTCATAATAGGTTTAGGGAGGAAATGCACTACTTCGTATATCTTTTAATGATGGACATGGATACATAAAGTAGATGAAAGATTCCCAATTTAGAGTGTCCACTTTCCTTTTTCACCAGTTTCAATTTACTATGCCCCTTTCTATTTGTGGCAAGCCTGCACTACTAAAATCTATAGCCTCATACCCTCTCTCGTTCAATTAAGAAAATACCTCAGTGTCATTTATTCTACCTACATTTTAAATAAAATAATATTTGATAATCACACTATAAAAGTTTACCTAAAACTACGTGACATGATAAATAGACACTCTAAATTGAGACGGGCGGTGGATACAATATAACCGAGGAACATTTATCATTGTGATTTTTCATGTTCCTTTAAAAAGTCATAGTCCTAACTCATTAATTAATATTAAATGATTTTAAATAAAGCAACACGGTACCTAAATATATTTTTAGCAAAAAGGCCTAAAAGCATAAAACACATACGAACTCAGTCCTTTAATATAACAGAACGAAATTAAATATATGAATAATGATATAATCATGTAATTGATAATATATTTATGATAAACATTTATGATATGTACATCAAATATGATAAATAATTGGATTCGAGAAACAACTACTCCCTCCGTATTTATTTAAGAGATACATTTGGTCGGGCACGGGTATTAAAGAGAAGAATTGAATGAAATAAAATAATAAAGCAAGTGGGGTTGGATAGATATTTTAATAATTAAACAAGTGGGGACCGTGTCATCTTGGAGGGTGGGAGGTGGGGTGGGTTTATGAAATTATTTGTTTAATAGAATGGTGGGTCATAGGGTAAATTAGATGTATTATTTAATTAGATGGTTGGGTTAATAAGTTACTAAAAATAGCAAGTGTAGGAGTATCTCTTAAATAAATACGGTCGGAAAAGACAAGTGTATCCCTTAAATAAATACGGAGGGAGTATCTACAAATATCTATGATAGGTATTGATATGTAGATTAAAATTGTGGTTTTAAACGTTGTTAATAATAATTACATTGCAAACAAAATAAAAAAATAATTACATAGCATAATTGTCCACGTATATTGGAATTAGTGTAAGAAACTTATAATGATGTTGCTTTAAGAAACTTTATTTGGAATTAGTCTAAGAAATTTATAATGTTGCTACTATAAGAAATTTATATTGGAAATAGTTTAAGAAATTTATAATGTCGTCCATCCAACAAGAATTGAAGGAGAGAGAAAATGAGTGGTTGAAGGGGTGGATAACAGAATAGGAGACAGAGTGTGATGATTAGAGGGTGAAATCGTAATTGCAAGGTTTACAAGGGTAAATCCGTACACACATTATTTTTAAGAAAATTCTGAATTTTTTGAAGAAGGATTTGTAAGGTTATTATTGGCATTATTGAAATATTAAATGGCAATTTTTGGATTTTTAAAGGGTAATTATATTTCCCACCCTAACATCCACGTCAGCATGGAAGAAAGAAAAGTAATTTTTTTTCCTGTTTAGCACAAAACCGCCAACTCAAATGGTGGTTTTGTTTTAAAGCAAACCGCCATTTGAGTTGGCGGTTCAATCCATTGAACCGCCAACTCAAATGGCGGTTTGCTTTAAAACAAAACCACCATTTGAGTTGGCGGTTTTGTATGCATCATATCTCACAACTTGCTGTTTCCAGTTTGCAGCTAGAAAATGGCTGAAATCTAAACTGCTAATTGAAATAGCGATTTAGTCAGGTCAACCGCTATTTCAGTTGGCGATTTAGTACCGATTGATTAAAAAAAAAAACCGATTTTAATACTGACGTAAATAATATAGTGAAAAATATGGTATAAAGTGACGTACTTTGGGAATTTAACGTTTTTTAAACAATATCAAAAGAAATCGCTAATTGTACTTCTTACTGAGCGATTTCCTTCAATATTGCATAAAGATCCAATAATTCCCAAAATACGTTACTTTCTAAGTTAATTCCCACCATACCGTCCACGTCAGCAAAAAAAAAGTCGGTCTATTTTTTTATATAAAATTTACAGTAAACCGCTATCTCAAACAACGGTTTATAGGGCTAAACCGCTACCTGAAATAGCGGCTTATGTATTTAATGAACCGCTATTTCAAGATAGCGGTTGAAATAACACACCAAAATCAAGTCAGGGGTTAGAGCGTTCTTATTGATTTCAAAATAACAGAAAAACACATCTCCTTCCATGTTGTTGCGAACAGCGCTGCCCCCCACCCTGCCTCTCAATCGCCGGCCGTCAAATCCCGGATTGCCTGACCAATCACCCACCGACGTCGCGGCCAGACCAGTCACCCACCGACGCTACTCGTCTGCCGCATAACCACCTGTTGCGGTGGCTGCAACCAGGTAAATCCCTAATTCATTTTAAAATTTTATTTATGTAATTAATTGATAATTGAATGAAAAATTGATACAAGTATTGGAAGGGAGATGTGTTTTCGTTTGATTGAATGAAAACCACAAGGGGTTTTCGTTTGTTTGATGAAGATTGAATGAAAACCACAAGGGGTTTTCGTTTGATTGGAAACCACAAGGGGATTGGAAGCATCTTATTGATTGAATGAAAATCACCTGTTGCGGTTTTCGTTTGTTTGATGAAGGTTATATTTGTTTTGTTTGATGGTGTTATTATCAGATTACATAAAGTGCAATTTTTTTTTCTTTAAAACAAAACCGCCATCTCAGATGGCGGTCATTGCTGAACCGGAAAAAAAATATATTTTTCTTTCTCCCTTGCTGACGTGGACGGTATGATGGGAATTAACTTAGAAAGTAACGTATTTTGAAATTATTGAATCTCTGCAATATTGAAAGAAATCGCTCCTTCCTACTAACGGAATAACAAAACCCAATGAAAAAACCCACTTAAAATCCGTTTACCAAACTAACGGGGTAAAAATGTCATTAGAAAAAACAGTTGATACACTCTCTGCTCTCTTCTTTCCCCCTTCTCTCTCCGGTAAACCATGAATTTCTCCCCTCGCCGTGGCCGGAAACCCCCCACACCAACAGTTCCGGCGAAACCTTCCGACAGCATATACTCCACCTTCGGATACAACGACACCGATGCCGTCGAGCAACTCTCCGGCGATGACATCGACGACGACTCTCTCCCTCCTCTCCTCAAGCGCCTTCCTAAGGACTTCGGCGGCGCCGGATCCTTCGATTTCGACGCCGAAACTTCGGACGATATTTCCGGCACTTTTATCATCAAGCCTGATCAGCGTCATCATCGTTCAACTTCACCTCCAGAAGCTCCTCATTCTGTGAGAAGATCTCGTAATCCTGTTTTTTCATCTTCGTCTAAACCTAAATTCAGTTCTAGGACAGTCGAATTGAATGATGACGACGACGATGATGATAATGGCGATTTTGGTACTTTTGTGGTGAAAAAGGGGAGAGATGATGATTATGATGATGATGAGGAGGAGGAAGAGGAGGATGAGGATGAGGAAGGAGGAGAGTTCCAAACTTTTGTGGTGCAAAAGACGGCGAAAAAGAGGAGGGAGAAAGAGAGTGAGGATGTTTCTGGAACCATGGTGAGGAAGACTAGTGGTGGTGATGATGGTTCCTCAATGAGTAGAGCGGTTGCGAGTATGAAGGCAGCAGGAGAGTTAGGGTTTGGCGGGAGGAATAAGAGGAGTGCTGGTGCTGGTTCGGGCCAGTCGGAGGATATTACTGGTCAAATGAGGCAGTTGCAAAGTAAAATGTCTTCGAGTTCCATTCCTGATTGTATTGCTAGGGAAGATCCTTGCACAAAGTATGAGTTGCTTCATGAATTAGGTATTAATTGTTGATGAGCATGTTTAAGAGATGTTGGTATTTTGACGTTAGAAAAGGATATGTTTTCATTTTTCAAGTAATTTGCTTTGATAATTGATTGTTTTTGAGTAAGTTAATCAAACTTGATTGATGATAGCTACTGTTGACATTTTCTGACGTTTGGAAATTAGATGTTAAAATTATGTTGGATATATTATGCACTATATTGAAAGATATGGAAAATGGTAATGTCAATTGGTACTTTGGGGCCAACGGCTGAGTTCTTGTGTGTTTGGAATGATTTGAAATTAGTAGCAATATGTTTGTTCGATTTATCCGTTCTGATGTTTTCATTATGCCTTTGTCTAATGCAGGGAAAGGTTCGTATGGGGCTGTTTATAAAGCTAGAGATTTGAAGACTTCAGAGTTAGTTGCGATTAAAGTTATATCATTGAGTGAAGGGGTGTGTTTCATTGTTTTGACGAGACTCAATTTTTATTTATTTTTATTGTTTCATGGGAAATTTCTTTGAGATTGTCTTTGTCATTGGTGTGTAGGAGGAGGGTTACGAGGAGATACGCGGTGAGATTGAAATGTTACAGCAGTGTAGTCATCCAAATGTCGTTCGATACCTTGGTAGCTACCAAGGAGAAGAGTATCTCTGGGTAGGTTTTTGATGTGTAGTTTAGTTTAGAAATATTAAGTAACTTTTGAACTGTATCTATGTATGCCTTTTCGAGTTGCATATGTGAATTTTTTATCTGTGATTATTGATACCGAAGTGTTATGGCAGATAGTGATGGAGTACTGTGGGGGCGGAAGTGTTGCTGATTTGATGAATGTTACTGAAGACCCTTTATGTGAAATTCAAATTGCCTACATTTGTAGGGAGGCATTAAAGGTATCATGACATCAAAATTAGTATGGCTTCCAATTGAAAAGCCACTGTGCAAGATTTGGGCCTATATTTCAAAGTTGAAGGCTTTAGGAAGAAGTTCAATGATTTTCAAGAACTGCGTTATCCCTTTGTGTAACTTGATATTTTCTTAGGAACTTAAAGACATAGCAAAAGAAAATTGCATCTTTACTATTTGTAGGCTTTCAAATATTCTTTTGTGAATACAAGTTTGTTTGCTTATTGACTATGGTTATTGTCTCATTGGTTGTAGGGTTTAGCTTATTTGCATTCAATCTTCAAGGTTCACCGAGATATTAAGGGTGGTAATATATTACTGACAGAACAAGGAGAGGTGAAGTTGGGTATATACCTTTCATTTCACTTAATTGTCAATTCCATATATATGTTCTAGAGGTGACAAAACTTAGGATCTCATGTTTCTTTTCTCATTCCTAAAAGCTCAAATTATAATTTCGTATGATAAGAGTTCTTAACTTTTTTTTTTGAGCCTATGCCCTTAATATTAGGGTTGCCTCTGACCAGAATTTAGCAGTAGGGTTCATAGGTTCCAAGCTACTTTCTGTAATCCCTTCCCAGTACCGTGAAAAGTAGGATTTTTCCCTATAGTCCGCCACGTTAAATGTCTGTCTCACATACTTTGTCGTCTGTAGACCTGAATGCCTAATCTTTCTCGCGCCCCGTCTCTTCCCTCTGTCTTTCTAGTTGTTCCTTCAAAAACTAGCTCCTAAGATTATACAACATTAACATTACCCTAATGCTTCTAAATGAGCTCTTGGCCTTGGGATGGGTCGGCGGTTGGGTGTTTGGATGTATGCAATGTTGCCCTGAAAGAACAGAGAGATTATTTCCAACTTTGCATTAAGTCCCAGACTGACATGCTCCTTAATGATTTGGCGATTGGTCTAGAACATGCTGGAGCTGTATACGATCTACTAGTTACCTTGTATTTTTTACTGATTTTGTTTGGCTTATCTTTTGCCACTTTTCAGCTAGTCTATTAAGACTATTGCTTCTATTGGACAAGTTTATTTTAATTATTTTTTAATTATAATTGTTAGAACTAGCTGCTGTTTTTGCAGTTTTGCTAGTTTAGGGGAATTTCCTCTTTGGATGGAAAATATAAACTCGGTAACTCTGTGATTGCATCACCTAATATTTACGGGATCTAATTTGTGCGCTTTGTGCCTTTTCTCTCCGCTGTTTGTCCCTTCCTTAATATTGCTTTAAGACCATAGTCACCACACTTCTCAGCATTCTTACTGTTTTAAAATCTTGGGGTTTTATTGTGCTGTTTGCATTTGATGCTTTGGTAATATGTTTCAATTAGCTAGACTTGCTGCTGAGAAGAAGTCCCTCCCCCCTTGTCCGCATAGCCTTGATGAATGCTGGATGTAATTTGAATTCATGTTTACCTGATAAGTGAATTATTGCATCTTAAGTTTGTATATGTTAACCTATTTTGAAGTTAACTTAGAAAGGAATGCTTCACCAGTCACCAGCCTGTTATGCAAGAACGGAATCTAGAATGTTTCAACCTAATATACTTGATACTCTAGTAAATTTGCTTCAGGGTCTTTTTCATCAGGTTGCCATTTTTAGGAAGTTGCAGTATTCATTGAAATGAAACCACTATATTTACCAAATCCTTTTCTTTTTTGACCCGTGTTAAGTCTGGTAACTAAAGAAATTTTACAGAAACATATTGCTAGCTATTTTACATCTATTCTTCATATGGCATGCAGGCATGTCATAGTGTTAGACACATAACTTTGTAAAAATGTGGTTTAGGATTTTGTATCTTATGCTGCTTGAAGGGACATGACTCACAGTAGCAAGCTAGGGTGTAAGGGAGGAGGGAAGTCTGGTAGGAAACACGAGATGCTTGGCCAAATTAGCTAATCAACTTTTATTTACTAATGTAATTACCATTTGTCAACATATCTTTTCCATATGAAATAGTTTGTTGAGTTGTTGACTAAATTTCCCTGGGATTTTATCACAAAGCTCTCCATATCTTGATTCACCTTCTCCCCTGATTTTGTAACCATTTTCTTGGAAAAAATAGGTTGCCAGAAATGCCAGGGCGGGGGATATTTCTCGTTAGAAAGTAGAAACCAGCTTATGCATTTTCAGGCCTGCTGCCTACCGGCATGGGTTTAAATAAATAAAGGCAATTGAAAAAGATTTATGGATTTAATAATGTGCTTTGAGAGTGCTGGCAATATGGCATGCCCTTTAATCTCTGCAACTTAGCACTAGGATTTTGGTTTTAATTGTACTTTAAAGTTTATTTGATGTGAATGATTGCGCAGCCTTTAAAACTTATCAGTCTGGTTTAATATATCAGCGAAACAAAGTGGCCAAGGTTTAGGTTTAAAGTCCTTTCTTCTACTTTTAGCGAAGAGCTTTATCCGAAGAGGGAACTAAATATTCTCGATTTGCTCTTTGCCCTTTTTTCTGTTTGGTCTTCAGTGTCTCAAGGTTTGGAGCTATAGTTAACAAAGAAGAAAATAGACTTTAATGACTCCTAAGCCTTACACTAGATTCTCTGTTCCCATCACATGTAAACATGTCTGTGGCTATGCTGTTACGCATGACCTCAGAACATGGGCTGGGCTCCCTATTATCAAACGAAATAACCTTTTTTATGTTGATGATAATATACTGTACCTGTATTTGCTAACACATTCTCTCTATCTTGTGCAGGTGATTTTGGTGTGGCAGCACAGCTGACAAGAACCATGTCTAAGCGCAATACGGCAAGCTTACATTCTTTCAAGTAACAGGAGTATTATTTGGTCTTTAAATGGTTCCTTGTTGATTCATCATCAGTGTTCCACCTTGAGATATAATCTAACCCTCTACATAAAGGAGGAACTTTTTAAGAACGCAGAAAGTGCCACATAAACATGCCATGTGAAAGATGAATTATATTAAGAAAATAATAGAAGATGATAGCAAAAAGGCTTTAAGATTAAGAAAAAAAAACAATGTTGGTTTCGGTTAAACCACCCCAGATAATGAACTCAAGTAAATTGATCCTAACTTTTGATAGACAATTCAAATTTACTATTGTCATACCGGTAGAAATAGCTTGGAAACTACTTTAGAATAAGATCCATATCTTACGTACTAAAAAGTTTATAAATAAACTTATTAGATCTATTCATTTCCAAAAAAATATAAAACTAATAAAATTGTTGCACAACATATTTTGATCAACAAATTCAAAAGAGTTTTTTTATGGGTGAAAATTCCATTTTTTCAGAATTCAATTAGGACAATGTCTCTTTTTAATAAGATCAAATTTATGTTTTAGAATATATTTTGTGAAACATAGACCTTAACCTTTGGCAACGAGCAAGCAACACGCCAACCCCCCCCCCCCCCCCCCCCCCTCCCCTCCCCTCCCGTTACTGCTATCCTATCCAAATAAATAGTAGCAAGCTCCACAGCTAGGCATATTTATTCTTATTTCTTTATCTTTCGTCTATTAATATTCAGCTTCTATCTAGATTGTGAGCAAACATGTCTATCTTCAGTAGGAGTTAACCAGCCTGTTCCTGTTTTTAAAAAAGAGAAGAGGAAGAGAAGGCAGTACAAGCTGATATTTAGGATGTAGAGCTTGAATGATGATGCTGGAATATTAAGGCAGAACAACATAAAATAATGGATAAATTGTTTTTTACCACCTACAAAAATCGAAAAATTGTTTTTTACCACCTAAAAAAACTAAAACTTGTATTTTACCACCTGAAAAAAATTATAACTTGTTTTTTCCCACCTAAAAACGAAAAAATAGATGATGGTAACATACAAGTTTTAGTTTTCTACCGCTGAAACTTTGTGTGGCTGGTGGTAAAAAACTAAAAAATAGATGATAGTAAAAATACAAGTTTCAGTTTTTTTACCACTGGCTACCTAATTCAATTTTCCTTAACTCTTTCACCCTTCTCTCTTTACTGTTATTGAATTTTGTCAATTTTGTGAATTAATGGTGGTGAAAAATTATGTGAATCATTGAAGATAAGGAAGCAGAGGAAGAGAAGAGAGTTAAATACATTAAATAGTGGAAGAAGAGAACATGTCAGAAATATTACCACATAACATTTTCATCTATTTTTCCAATTTTAGGTGGTAAAAAACAAGTTTTAAATTTTTATTAGGTGGTAGAGTACAAGTTACAGTTTTTTAGGCAGTAAATTTTTTTTCTTCTATTTTTTTAGGTGGTAAGAAACAATTTAAAATAATATTCGGTTTGGCTCTGTGTTGTTTATTACCTCCTTGTAGATATGTTTCAAAATGTTGATTTCTGATCTTTCTTCTTTCCGTTCTTATTTTAATTAAATTCCAGTGCGTTTGTGACAATGTAGCATTTAGTGGTCATGAGATGTTTTCTTTAGTCAACACCTGAACAGGTGCTCCCTAATGCTTGTTTGAAGCTGCTACACTTGCCAATCAGTCAGCCACTGATGATTCTCTAGTAAAGTGTTGCTGGGTAGTAGTGGGTACTCCAACCAAAGGTGCTGTGGTAGATGTTTTTACAGCCCTGAGTGGAATCTGACGGGGACAATTAGCCGAACACCATGTGCCAACTAGTTTGTGTTTAAGCATCGATTAACAATATGAAGAACAATTAAGAAAGCAAACCAAGTATGAAACGAAGACAGGGAAATTTACTGTAGGAACCTGAGTGCCGGGAGAAAACTCACCAATTACTGTGAAGAACATGATGATGAACAGAAAATTTAGAAGCTTTCAACAAGCCATGAAAGCTTCCCCATCAAACTCTCTCTCTCTCTCTCTCTCTCTCTCTCTCTCTCTCTCTCTCTCTCTCTCTTACCTAAACCTTAAGTGTCTGAGATTCACAAGAGACTAGTAGACTACATCTTTGCTCTCTTTCACTCACCTAAACCCTAATACAAGGCTTACAATCAGTAAATATAGTGTTAGGGCAACAAGCTAATCTGACGGTCAAGCATAAGCCACGTCGTCAATCAAACGAGTGCGAGGAAAGACTGGCTGCGAGCTTCAAAGCCGAGCCTACTGGTGCAGCGAAGTACTATTGCGGGTGCAGCTGCTGGGGAAATTCCTTCGATTGTTCCTGCTAAACTAGCTGCTGGCTGTCGTGGATGCCTGTGCGTGCAGCCTTCGAGCGCAGTAGCCATGATACGAACCTTATGCTCCCTCGCTTGTTTTGCCCAACGAAGCCATCTCTACCCTTCATCAAAACCCCAATAGAATCCACCACTATTAGGTTCTGGTTTATCTGGAAAATTTCATCTCCTGTCCTGCCAAGTGGCAACTTTTTTAATTACTAAAATGGAGATGAAGCTATTCTCCAATTTTAGCACCCAAGAGCTGAACCTTGAGATTTTTTTCTACCCCTCATGACTAACACACTCAATGAGAATCACCTTTCTTAAAAGAAAATGAATCTTTATTCTTTTGCTATCCTTGTTCTCTCGGTAAGTTCACACAGGAAGGACAGCTTTTTATCCTTCTGTGCTCTGGTAAAATCAGTTACTTTTTAACTGAATCCACTAAATGAATCCATTTCTTTTTATAAAACCAAACCTTCCTAAGTTGGAAAGATCCGGGGAAAACCTTCATTTCGTTTCTTTCCTCATTTTCCCCAGTATTTATTGTCATAACACATTACTGTTCATAAATTCTTTTGGGAAGTACTGTACTTGATACATACAACCTCCGTTCCTTAAAGTTCTTTACATTTACTATTTGCACGGACTCCAATGCAATATTTACCACTATTTTATCCAATTCCTTATGTGAAAAAATTATAAAAAGTTGATATTCTCAAAATACATAATTGAGACCAGTATAACAAGATCTTACATGATAACGTTTTGATGTATATAATAGTTAAAAATTTACCGTCAAAGTTTTTATACTTTGGACACATATTCCATGGCGTAAAGAACTTTCAGGAACGGAGGTAGTACTTGTATAATATAAAAAATATTATTCATACTCCGTACACATCATTTCCAATCCATCTAAGGTGGCGATTCACGTATACTTTTCCATACCCTGTTGTTTATCGAATCCCGTTCCATGTAACATTGGTTCAACTTTTATCTTAGTGAATTGATTAAGCCCTACATTCTTCTTTTCCCCTTTATTAAGTCTTATGTAGGCCTCTTTAGTCTTTAGATCTGCATTTCTACGTGCCTTATGTGCGACAGGAACTGCAAGAGTGCTCTTTTGAAATTCTCTTCCGTTTTATGTATCTTGAGTAAAAAGTAAGATATATCATCCCTATTTGTCGAATAGAAAAAGCAAGATGGTTTTGTAGTGGAATGAAAACGTGGTATTGTATCTTTTCCTCATTTGAGATTAGGTATCTTGTTTGTTATCATTTCTTGCTTATTCCCAAAGGTAAGCAAATGAATTTGAAATGTCCAATTCCACTGATGGTATTTGTCTGAATTTCTGTTACCCTGGTCTCCTTTATTTATTTATTTTTTATACTTATCTTACAGTTCATTGGTACTCCACATTGGATGGCTCCGGAAGTTATTCAAGAAAGTCGATACGATGGAAAGGTACTTGTTTGAATGTTTTCCTTCGGATTTTGTTCCTTTTTTCAATTTTATACTGCTACTTTTTTTAATCTATAAATGCATTATTGTTACAGCTATACATTGAATTCCATATTTTTAGACTTGGCTTAATTTTCCCCCCTTTAAACTTTTCAGTTTTCAGAATTGAAGTTCGACTAATTCCCCACTGAGTCTAAGTGTCTGTTCTATGGTCTCTAAGAATTTGGAGGATTGTTTCTGGCTTGACTAATGTGGAATTAAAAGATAGTTTTATGTCTAATTTGCTTGTTTCTTTCTTTTTTTTGTTTTCATCCAAAAATTTCTTTGCCGTCTCTGGTTTTTTTTACTACTGCACGGATTTCATGCAGGACTTACATTGTATCTATCTACACTTCTTTTTATGGTTTTATTTAAACGTTTATTGTTAGTCCTATTGTCAAGTGTCATTTTTCTGTGATAACTGTTATTGCAACTAATTTGTGAGCAAAGGGCCTAGCAGTAAATTATTTAGATATGATAAATAGAAAAAGATAAGCTTTAAGGCAGTTTAGAAGTACTATAAATCTGCAACTTGGCGAGATATAAGTTCCTCAAGTTCTGTATTGTATCCTTTGAATAATTTCACAGAAGTGGTTGAAATTGACATACATATTCTACTTACTGTCCTTTTAGGTGGATGTCTGGGCTCTTGGAGTATCTGCTATAGAGATGGCAGAGGTATTTCCCTTTGTCTGACAGTTGTATCTCCTCTCCTTTTTCCTTGATGGAAACCGTCTTATTTTCAGTATTCTGTTTATGTACTGTGAAAAAGAAAAGTAGAAATTACTCTTACTCAAAATATTTCATTTTGGTCATTTTCAAATGTATTAAGAGATGAGTTGTTTAAAGTTGCATTGGTAAAGAATATTATATTGTATCATCTGTAAATGACATCTTATGGGCCTTACATATTGTGGACTTGTAGACTTAAATATGGATCTTGAAAAGTTGACTGGAAAAGTGGAAATACTTATATTTTAGACCGGTAGAGGTGATATTTTCTGGATTGAAGTTCACTAAAAGCATGTACTTAAGATTTCGTTTTTTCTTTTTGATTTTTTTTTTTAATCTCAGTCAAAGAACTTTTGAAACACCTTTTCTGCTTTCACTTAGAAGAATGAGCATTTGTGGAAAGACAAGTACGGTACAATGTTTAAATGGACTGTAAATGGAGCCAAGAAGGAGAAATAAACACAGTTACATCATAAAACTGTCGCAGGCCCCCAATTTATTGAGTAGCCAGACAACTAATTACTCTGAAAAGTTAGAAAAGATTGTGATAAACTGAGAGAATAGGAAGAAGTAGCAGAAATGAGATGGAATTTGACTTATAGAATAGAGTGAAGAGAGCAAACTGTTGTTACAACCCCACTTGATTTTCACGTCTGTGACTCTTGCTTTTCCTTCTGCTAAGTTCCTTGTCTATCTTGCAATCCTTGAAATGCACAACATATTAATGAAAAGCAAGTTGAGTAGCGTACTTATAGTAAGCTCGAGAAACACCTTTAGTTCAATCATGACATCCCTACGTTTAAGGGGTTATGGATAATCAAATTTACATAGGCTAATTTACTTATTTTTGTTTCAGGGACTTCCTCCCAGATCAGACGTGCATCCAATGCGGGTTAGTGCAATCACTGATGGTTCCTCAACGTTCCTATTTCGTGAACATTAGCTTTATCCATGTTCCATGCATTCTTTTTTCTTATTGCAATATTTGGTGTTGCTGCATATTATGTTTTCTAGTTCTGACTTTCAGTGGTTAATTTTGGTTGATCGATAACCCCAAATATATGTTATGCTGGCATGTGTATACGGAGTATAAACTTTTACTTGATTAAAATTTGGTAACAATGTGAGATTTGCAAATGGAAGTTTAAGATCCATGAGTATTAAGGTTTCCAAAGAACCTCCCAAACATTTCAAGGGGCTAAAGACAAATATTTTTCATCAAGCACCGTTCAATTTCTTTTTTGGGGGGTTGCACACTGCGAGAACGATTCCCAGATGAAGTGCATGGTTTTGTCATACAAAAATTCTCACGCTAGAGTAAAAATGTGATGCTACGAAGTTTTGTTCTTTGTTCTAAAACAGTTGCAGGTTTCTTCCATGTAGAATCGGCATCCATACCAAGAAATCCGCATTCTCTCACCCTCTTTTCCAGGTTTTCTACAGATCTATTTACCAGGTGGAAGGAACGGATTTTTACTTTTTCCCCTACAAATAGAAATCGATCACCTACATATTGCACAACCGCAAACTCTCAGATTCCCAACACTGCGTTCCTTTCCGCTGCCGCTTTGTTTCCACACGCGCTCACTGCTTAATCTGTCCCCGATCATATCACTTGGTTGGGTTCGAACATAGAGGATAGAAATATCTCTTTTACATGACCTGACCAACCACTTACACCAATACATAAACCTATGTCTCACACTCTTACTAAGGTTGGAGTGGAGAAGGTGCGAACATGAAGCCGTTACCAGAACCATATTGTTTAGCTGATTAAAGTTGTAATTATTTATGGTGCTCTTCCATTTGTATTTAACTCAGTAGTTTGAAGAGTACATATCTTTTGCAAGAAAGTAAGTGCTACACTTCTAAAAAGAGACAGAGATAATAGCCACTTTGCTTGACAGCTGTCAAAAGCTCCCAATAACCAACCCTTGTAGTTCCAAATTTGCTATTTATGTTATGTTGTTAGTATCTACTCCCTGTCCCTAAAAGATTGCCCCATTGCAATTTTAGGGTCAAACTTTGAAAACTTTGACCATGAATTCTTATTACCCTATAGAAAATAATATAGTCATGTGGGATCTTGTTAGATTCTTTTAAAATTAGAGATATTTGCATTTTAAGTCGTGTCTTGGAGACCGTGAAAGTCAAATGCGGCAATCTTTTAGGGACAGAGGAGTAATCTTTTAATGTAGTGCCTTAGTTTACTATTTATATTTACTACTTTCTATTGTCTAATTTTCTCTTTGATGTAATAGGTTCTGTTCATGATATCTATTGAGCCTGCTCCAATGCTTGAGGATAAAGAAAAATGGTATGATATTTGATTTTTGTGGCCCTCTATTTAACCCTTTTTTTATTGCTGGACTTGTCACATAACAGTTCTATGCTACACAGTTCTTTATTTATCACTCCACCCTTATGTTACCCTCTCTCTTGCTTCCGTCATCTCTCAACAAATGTATGTTTTCTTGTTTACGCATGTAGAGTTGTAGACTTAATTATGGAGAATGTTGCTTTGTCTTTAGAAGAAAGTAGTTTCAAGGTTATTATTACTTGTTTTATTTTGTTGTCAAAGAAGCTAGTTTGTATGACTATGCCTCCTATTTCCAGTTTACACTGCATACTACTCCCCCCGTCTCTATTTGTTCTTTACGTTTTCCTTTTTGGGTGTCCCAAAATGTTCTTTACATTTCCTTTTATATTATCACATAAATGCTTTATATACTATTAAAATCTGTGTCCAATTATTATTTTAACCAATTGAATTCATTGGGTCATTTAATCTCTCACGCATTTCCATTGGGACAATAAATTTTTCTCATTTTCCCGTATCAGATTTTTGATAAAAGTGAAAACATTATAAATAAACGTAATTTGGCTTGTTTAAATAAAAAAATAGAGGAATCTCAATGCACATTAATTAGTCGGTAAAACGCGTGCAAAATACCAAACGTAAAGAACAAAAAAGAGACAAAGGGAGTATTACTTTATGTAAGGCTGATTGTAATACAGTTAGAAACTTCCCTTTTTTCTTGGTGTTCTTATAAAATACTGATGATTACATGAAAATGGGAAGTTGATAATTTTTCCACATGATTGGTTGAGTTACTGATCATATGCGAGCTACTATAAAAAACACAAATGGGAACCATATGGAATGAAGAACGCCTATATGTATGCGCTCTTCGTGTATGGTTTCACTAGACTCACAACATGAAGGTAGCAATGAAGAGAAACAACTTGTTATGAAATGGATCAAACAACATTTAAACTTTGCTATCATTTTGCGTACCAATTGATAAATTAGTATATTTGTATATTAATTAACTAAGTGATGTACTAGGGGTTTAGAATCATATAAAATCTGTACTTAATGTTTAGAATCAACAAAACCTATACTTGATGTTTGCGTACCAGTATGGGTTTTTTACCCAAGTAAAGAAGTTCTAAATCCACAATGTTTCCGTTTTCATGTCACCCTCTCTTCATCTATTATGATTTATGACTATCAGCCCAAAAAGGTTTCGGGTGTTCGTTGATTCATAGAATGAGGATGAGTTTGAATTTTGGCCATTCGTACATTTTGTCGGCTTGGAGATGGCTAAGTTTTCTTTTTCTGGCTAGTGGGAATTGCCGAATTACCAGTTTTAGTTTCTGTGTTGATCATCTTCTTTATGGGGAGGAAGAGGAGGAGATAGAGATAGAGATAGCACCATAGCCCATGAGGAAGAAATCAGATCGGTAAATGGAAATGGAACCTGGGGAAGGAGTGAAAAAATCGATATTTTTGACAAAACGTGGAGGATTTTTCTTCTTCTTTATGTCAAAGTGTGGGTTTAACTTTCAAACATTTAACCAAACATATACTCCCTTTGTTTTTGAATACTTAGCAACACTTGCCTAATTCGGCCGTTTCTGAAAACTTGAAACACTTCATCTTTTGGCATGAGACCACTAACTTTTTATTGTTTCTTTCCTTTTTACTCTATTTGCACCGGTTCTTTATTATTTCTCTATCACATAAACAATTAAAATGTCAGCTTTAACCCCAGTTGCACATTGATTTATTCACTTCCGTGTGCAACCCACAAACATTCCTGAAACGTACAAACACAAGTGTTACGAGCATTAGGAAACCGAGGGAGTAGTATTAGCCATTAGTTGTAGGTTTCTAGGTACAAATTATCCCAATCCCACAGGTGATGTTGGACAAAAATTATCATCTATATTATTATTACACTAAGCAAGAGACGCCAGGTAGAGGCAAGACTATCACATGACGGTGGATTTTTTTCTCATTGAAACAACTTTTCTATTGAATCTAAATATTTACTCCCTCGGGTTTTTTTTTTTTTTTTTTGATGTATCCTGTAGAGACTCGTGTTGCTAGGAGAGGTGAGTGTGTGTAAGAAAAAGGTGAAAAAAGTAAGAAAGAACTAGTAAAATAATGAGTAATAGTGAGTAAAGTAGGAGAGTGATGATGGAAAGACGTAATTATTGTGGGGAAAGGGGTAAGATGGCAAAACATGTATAACAAAATAGAATAAAGTAGAAACGGGTAGAAAAAAAATAGAACACCCCTTTATTGAATGTGAGGGAGTATTAAATTATAACATCAAAGTTACAAGTTGATTATTCTTTTATATGCTACCCCTCTTACGATATTTACTACATTATTTTCCTATTACAATGGTTTAATAATATAAAGGGAAAATTACATTAAATAATCCAACCTTTTGACGATTTCCTGCTAATAATCCAACCTTTGGATTATTATTTAATAATCTAACCTTTATACCTCATTAACTTCCGTTGAACCCAAATGACCGAAAACCGGCTAAACAGGTCTAACTTTTTCTTTTCCCGTTTTTTCCCCTCCTCTTTTCCACCTCCATAGGACCTTCCTACCAGCCCCACCAGAAAAACCACCCTCGCCTTCAAAACCCATTCCCTACCCTAGAAACACTAACCACGGGAGAGAGGAAAGAGATAGGAGAACCCAGAAATCGATCACCTCTGGTTTTGTATTTCTAAACTTGCGAGTTTTCAAATGACTGGTGGTAAAAGAAGACCATTTAACGTATCAAAGGCTGAAAAGTTACAAAACAATCCCTCTTCGTCGAAGGCGACATCTTGGTTGGCTTGGATTCCCCTCATTATTCTACGACTCGCGAAGGTTTCTTCATTTCCCCTCTACTTGTTACTGCTCACAAAAACTGGGTTAATTTTATTTTTTGGGGAAGTTAATTAATGAACATTGAATGTTGAAATGCAGGAAACAGTCACAATTTGAGGTATGTGAAACTCGAAAAATGGGTCCAATTCCGATTAAATGGTTGTTGTACTTCTAATTAGTTTTTAACGTTATGATTTCGATGAAAAATTGACAATGATGATAATGGTGGTGGAATCTAATTCTTCGATACGGGAATCACTCTCATCCATTTGAAGACTGGACTTTGGAAAAGAGGGAAATGAAGGCACTGACTCACTGAGATCGACGGCACTAGCCGATGTTGTTTTTGGCGCTTGAACCCCTACTTTGGCAAATGAGTTGTGGTTATGCCTATCCCCAAAGTCTGAAGCAGGGGACTTTAAGGACCTCATAAAATGCACTTTGGTGCCACTACAATCACCAGGAAGATATTTGAGTAAGGGTGGCAGTTGGGCAATGGAGGAAGGAGATAATAGTGGAGGAGCGGGTGTCTGCCACCGTGGGAGGTAGGAGGAAGGATAAACTAGAAGGAAGAAGGGAAAAAAGAAAAAAAGAAAAATTATAATTAATTTAAATAAATAGCAACGAATGGTTGCATGACACTTGTAAAGGTAACCTGTTATAGTGGGTAGGTGACCTGTTGGGTACAATAAAAGATAATGGGGTGTAAAGGTTAGATTATTAAAAAATAATCCAAAGGTTGGATTATTAACGGAAAATCGTCCAAATGTAGGATTATTTAAAATAATCTTTTCTAATATAAAAAGAAGAGAATGTACTTCCTCCGTTCCGCAATAGATGCATCGTTTCTCTTTTGGACACTATTCATTAACTAACTTTGACAATTATTCTTTCACATAATGTAAAAACAAATATAGTAAAGTGAGATCTTGTTAAATACGTATCAATGTGAGAATTCCAAATATCAATTTTTTTATAATTTTTACTTACACGTAATTAGAGATATTAATGTTCAAAGAAGCATGTTGGGATACGTGAAAAAAGAAATGATGCATTTATTGCGAAACGGAGGTAGTAGTATGTAAGGAAATAAGTCAACTCGTAACCTAAATGTTATATTTAATACGAATTACGTCGTATATTTAATACACTTGTAAAGGTAACCTGTTATAGTGGGTAGGTGGTAGGTGACCTGTTGGGTACAATAAAAGATAATGGGGTGTAAAGGTTAGATTATTAAAAAATAATCCAAAAGTTGGATTATTATCGGAAAATCGTCCAAATGTAGGATTATTTAAAATAATTTTTTCTAATATAAAAGAAGAGAATGCAGTATATAAGGAAATAAGTCAACTCGTAACCTAAATGTTATATTTAATACGAATTACGTTGTATATTATTTGGAAGATCTTTTCATTATTTCATTACTCTTTTTGATTGAGATGTGAAATTCTTTTGCATTTTTTTATCAAAAACCTTTCAAATCTTTTAACGTTATGTTTTATATACTTGATGGCTGGATATTGGGTGCATACTATATACACTGGCATATCAGATATGATATAAGAATAGTTATGTTTGGTCTGTCGGCAGACAATAAGGAATGGTCTGCGGAGGAGTATCAGGTACTTCTATCGTTTTAATATTTTTCATTAATTTTTCTATGCTGCAACAGGTCTCTAATATTTCATGATTTCGTGGCTAAATGTCTAACCAAGGAACCCCGTCTGCGTCCGACTGCACCTGAAATGCTGAAGGTATCTATAAATATGTGCTGGCTTAAAGCAATCAATTGCAGATGATATCTTATTTGATCCTCTTTTCTCATGCTTCCTTCCGTTTCTTCTGCCTGTGTATAACTGTGAATTTCTTCCCATTATAAACCAACTAGTGTAAGCTTCTTGCTGCAACTTTCAAGCCTTTATTTATGTTTGACTTTCAATCAGGTGCACCATATGTTATTTTTTATACAAGTATAAAGTTATTTGTCCACTACTTGGTTTTCTAAATGTTCAAGAATGATTACGCTTATTTACCTCTCCCTGTGATAGCATACTCTGTAGAGGTGTCTATTAGTTTTTTTTTTTCTATTGAAATTTACAGCATGATTATCCTTAAATATATATCTGATATTATTGCTAAAAGAGTGAAACAACAAATGGTGAATTTTCTAAGTAAAAACACGGGTTCTATCTAGTTTACCTCTACCAATGATTTATTTATGGAAAATTTGTCAAAAACCACATTTTAAAAGTTGAAATTTGTGAGAAACCACCTTGTATAAATTTCTTTTTGGGAAGAAACCTGTTTCTATTTTTTTGTGTGTGAAAGACCACCTTATGCCAGATTCCGGCATTCCGGCATTTGACTGTACTTTTCAGGTTGACCACACACGTGGAACACGCGTGATCGTCTTCTTCTCCTATTTTTTCTTTTTCCCCCCTTTACCCTCCATTTTCCGTTCTCACTCCGTCTGCTCTTTTTGCTTCCCTAATTCAACATAGCAACGCTTGGATTTCTTCTTCAAATCTCATAATTGCTCCACCTAATTTTCAATCTACCACAAAATTAAGGAGAAAAGTAAAAGACCTACTTCTTCTTCTCCTTTCCCCTGCTCTCTCTAAATCATCATGCAATTCTCCTTTTTTATTTAATTCAATTGAAGTTCCCAATTCATTTCCAAATTTAAAATTTAGTTTAACTCTACAACAACAACAAAGCCTTAGTCCCAAAATGATTTAGGGTCGGCTAACATGAATCGACATAGGAGATCGTCAATGTGACCAATCAAACAAGTTAGGAACGAGAAGTTAAAAGAATAAACAAGGAAGAGCGGGAAAGTGAAAGTAAAATAAGATATATATATATATATATATATATATATATATATATATATATATATATATATATATATATATATATATATATATATATATATATATATATATATATATTACAGAAAATTATTATAAGGGAAAATAAGTAAGGTTTAAAACAAGAAAATTAAAAATAAATACAATAAGTTTATTTGAAAATAGCTTATAAATGTGAGCTTTTAAAAATAAAACAAAAATAAAAAGGTTTGCAAAACGCAAAAAGTAAACTAAGAGAGTCAAAATGGAAGATGTATAAGTCAAATAACGTCATCAACGTATATTCTCTCCCTCCACTTTGTCCTATCCAACTCCATATTTTCCTCAATCCTAAGAGGCTCATATTGTGCTCAATCACCTTCCTCCAAGTTTTCTTAGTACTTCCCCTACCCCTTCCAATCCTATCACTTTGCCACCCTTCTAGCCTCCTAACCAGGGCATCACTTGATCTTCTTCATACATGTCCAAACCATCTTAAACGATTTTCCATGATCTTAAACTCAATCGGTGCAACCCTTACTTTCTTCCTAATAATCTCATTCCTTAATCGATTCTTTCTTGTGTGACCACACATCCAACGTACACCTCTGCCACATTCATCTTATGCACGTGACAATATTTCACTGCCCAACATTCTATGCCGTATAACAAAGCCGGTCGAATTGCCGTGCGGTAGAATTTTCCTTTCAATCTTCGGGGCATGCCTGGATCACATTGGATCACATAGGAACCCCGTGACACTTTTCCACTTCAACCAACCTGCTTTGATTCTTTAGTTTAACTCTATTTAATTAAATTTAATTAACTTTTTCAATCCAAAATTTTCTCCCTCTGTTCTTGTTGTGCTCTTGGCGGGGTTAGGAGAGAGAAAATTCAAGTTTTAGAAAGACCGATGGAGTTGAACTTTTGCCGGAATCTTTTGTGAGGAGTTCGTATTAGCGTTACCCGTTGCACGAAGATTCAACAATCACCATCTTCTGGTTATACTCTTCTTCTTCCAATTACAAGTTAATTCAACAAACAATTGCTTCCAAAAATGTAACCAATGACATGGTAACATTGGGAATTGGAGATGTGGCTCTCAGGTATGTGAGGCCATTGTTGCAATTCTGAAAATCCAATGTTGAGCCAAGCCTTTCCAGCCGGTAGTAGCCCCGTCCCTTCGGCCTCTCACTTCGTTTCGTTCTTCTTTTCTACCCTCGCTTGAATAAAGACACTCGATTGGCCCGACTTTCCCCAATTCCCACCACCGGCCCTTCTTCTTTCCGGGTCTCATCTTGATTCTATCAATGGCCTGGAAAAATCATTTAGGGTGACTGGGTTGGCCGAGAAAAAGAATAAAATAGGAAAGAAGTGAGTCACGTGTGACACACGTGGGTGGTCAATGCCGGAAAATGAGGTCAAATGTCGGAATCCGGCATAAGGTGGTCTTTGACAATTTTTTATTTTGAAACTGGTTTCTTTTCACAAAAAAGTTTATATAAGGTGGTTTATAACAAAATTTCCTAAATTTTCTCTCTGTTTACACTCTATCAACTTTGCAAGATTCTTTCTTTCTTGCTATATTCTGCTTAATTTTTTTTTCATGCAATTCTTCTTGGGGTTCGAATGTGCTGTATTGGAGATTTGAATGAAATTAATCCTTGAGGGGAAATTAGTGTTTATAAATTCATTGATAGATGCACAGGGGAAGAGATGTTAGGCTAGAAGGAATTGTTAGGTGATTATAGGGTTAGTCGGTAAGCTTTTTGGTGACTAATATTTTTTGTTGCTTTTATTTATTAAATGCAGCATAAATTCATTGATAGATGCAAAGGAGGAGCTTTTGCAATGTTGCCAAAGATTGAGAAGTCTAGACAAATCAGGGAATCCATGGTACTTCAAGCGCAAAGTCTTACTGATGGAACCTTGTTGGCAGGGGTATGTGAGTAAAAGTCCTTTGTTTCTTATAGTTTTTTCTGCCGTCGATCGTGTAAAAATCCTTTGTAGTTTTTTGTGTTTTATCTTATTTAGCAACATATATTTCCTGCTTAAAACTACCATCCACCAATGACTTAAAATGTGTTATTGTGCGTTGATAATGTTTAAAATCAAGAGACGGTAGGCACAAGATGGAATATAAAATAGGAATATATTATTATCTCATCCCTATTTTTTTTCATACTCCTTGCAAAATAGCAGCAGATGGAGGTGCAAAAAGTGAATCACGACTTTGGTGACACAGTTCCGTCAAAGCCTATCAACGTTGCGCTGACGAATAAAAATGAGATATCCAAGGTTGCGGGGTCAGCAAAGGAGCAAGCTCTTCAGGATGAGGAACTGGATGGAGAAGGTACCGTGTAACATTTATTGCTTGATCTTTGGTTTTTAGTTCCATACTTCCGTTCGAAGTACCCATCTGCCTTCTTTCATCTGTGCATAATTATAACATCACCATCCAAAGTATAACATCAATATAACTTTAAACTAGGTTCTAAACTTTACTTAGTAGCAAAAGTTCATAAATAAATAGATAGTTGCAGGTTCAATCCAGGGGAGATCAATAAAAACAAACATAAAACAAAGAAAAGTCAGCAAAGCCGGCAACCACACTTCACCTAGTAAAATAAATATGACTAAAAATTATATACTACAAAAAATATAGGCATAAAACAAGGTATTCAAATCTTCTCACTGTAATTTCTCATCAATGCCGATTATAAAAAAATTTACTTCCTCTGTTTCCTAAATATCGCACCATTTGGATTTTTACACTGTCCACACAACGACTTTGACCATCTTTTGTGATTCACACGTAAGAAAAGTTATGTGGGATCATGTTAGATTCATATCGATATATATATTTTCTTAATATCAACTTTTTATAATTTTTACTTGTATATAGTTTGAGATATTAAGAATCTGTTCTATTCGACTTATTTTGTCTGAACTTATCTAAACTTATTTTATTTTATTTTGTCTGAAATAAACTTATTTGTGTGAAAAATGGTTGAAGAAAACTTATTTTATTTTATTTTGTCTGAAATAAACTTATTTGTGTGAAAAATGGTTGAAGAAAACTTATTTTATTTTATTTTGTCTGAAATAAACTTATTTGTGTGTAAAAGTGTTTGAAAAAAACTTATTTTTTCTGAACTTATATTACCTGACTTAACTAAACTTATCTGAACTTATTTTGTCTGAAGTAAGTCAAAATATGTTGTACAAAACAGAGCCTAAAAGTCAAAATAATGTGTTGGAGGCGTAAAAGTCAACCATGGTGCCATGTTTAAGGAACGGAAGAAGTATAATATAAAAATGTAATAATTGTTGTGAAAACTAGTAGAGTATGCACGCGTTGCTTGCGTAAATTGTCTTTGTGAATGTAAAATTTTGTTTCTTATTAAATTTTGTTATATTTGAATGTTATTTAAATTTTTTCCTTTATTTGAGGCCTAATCAATTGACATACTCTTGTACATATCAAATATGGTGATTTTTGTTCTATTTTGCTTGTATCATTATTTAAATAATTTAAAGATAAAAGGATAAAGGTAATTTTGACATTTCAAATAATCAACTAACTCCTCGAAAGTTACTTATAGAATAGAGATGAGGAGATACATGAATAAGTGAAATAAGGTGAACATAGCCTAGGTACAGATATTCCCAAATTTTTAAAAAAGCTTCTATTTGTCCAAAAACGAAGTAGAGGACTTGAATCATGCCTGATTCTTTTTTAGCGGCATTCCATATATCTATTCTAGTATGTACTTTGTGGCTATGATGATAAAAGCAATCTGTTTTTGCTCCAGTTGACACAAGACTTGATGGAACTAGCTGTGATGTCTGTCTTACAGTTTATTTGGTCCTTTTAAAGCTTTGACTCTTCAGCTGCGGATAGTGATGTTTTGGCAAATGCCATTTGTGATTCTCTCTCTGCAGGTGATTTTGGGACTTTTGTAGTCCATGGGGGGAATGAAGAGAAGACATCTTCATCATTTTATGGGAGTCCTGAAGTTTCCTCACTGAGTGTTAAAGCAGATATATTAACTGATCTAAGGTATTTACATTTTTCAAAGCAAATTGATACCTTTCTTCTGCCATGTTGGGAAAAAAAATGCGTGTTTGTGGGTTAAGTCGAGGCTTGAAAAAGAACAGATTATGCTATATTCATCTTTGTAAATTGTATTTTCGTGTATTTAATAACCTGATATGCGCGCTTTATTCCCATGTGTTGTAACCTTTTTGACCAATGTAAATGACTCATGAGAAATTGATGTTTCTAGCTAGCAGCAAAGTTTTAAAACATTGTTCAAAACTTCAAATGCTGGAATTCGTCTCTGAAGAACCATAACATCCCCCCCCCCCCCCCCTTTTTCCTCAGTTTGTTGATTAATTACCGTCTTCCGTAGGAGAAATAGTTTCCTATTTTTTTCGATTAATCTTATATTGGGTACGCTAGTGTAAAAAGTATGAAGAATTCACCTTTTGTCGCAGTTAACATTTACTTTAGGTGTTCCCTTGCTCAATGAAGTTTCTGGGGTTTTTCTTTGTTTTATCAAAACTTTGTACCTACTTGTTGATTTTTTTTTTCAGGGGGGATAAAGTATTTACTAATGATGCAACAAATATGCATGCGAAAGAATTCATTGCTGTTAGTGGATTCAATCGAGAAACCATCGCATCAACCGTGCCTGTAAGGAACCTTATGGCAAACAAAACATCTAAGAGTGAAACTGTTAGTCGCAAAACCTTTTCAGCGCAAGACAAGGTGCTTTTAGTTTGTCTCTCTTCTTTAATTCATGCATTACATTACAATAACATTTTATCAGTTGTACAATGTCCTTGTTGTTCTTTCATCTAGCATAGGTGGTTCTTAATTTGGTCGATGTGCTCGGTGCTTTTCTATTTGATCTGAAAAATCCTCATTGTGCTACTGCTGAATTTGTGAATGTCATGTTATGGGTTTTTAGTGCATGCTTTGACCCCGGATTATTTGGATTTTTTGGATCTGTGTCCCAGTAATTAGCTTCAGGATATTGTCCTCTAGTTCTCTGGGCTTATGTTCAAAGTGAAGTTGCAGAATGTTCATTATACTTGTTTCAACAATCCTATGCATATTAGTAAGCCGATAGTAGAAGAGGTGCATTCTGTTAACTTAAATTACAATGAGAAAACAAAACTTTTAAAGAAATAGACCCGGCTAACAGAAATTTAATGGAAATATAGTAAGTCATCTATGAGGACGGTAAAGTTCTGCAGAATCTGAGGGAGGAAAAAGTAAAAGTTGCTTGAGATTGTTCATCAAACCAAAAAAACGAACATATTTTTTTTAACGCAAACAAGAAGAGCTTATATTAACATATAATTAGTAGTTCATTACATTAGATGATCCAAAATGCAGTGCATGAATGGATATTAACAAGGGGTAAAAAGATCAATAACACAGCAAAGGGGTGTATAATACACCAAAATCCTCCTCTGAACCCCAACAAAAACTGATGAAAAACAAGTCAGAACACCAAGTCACTGAAAGAGAGTTAAGAGGAAGGTGCAGCAATAAACTCCAAATCCGTAGCATAGGCCACCCACAATCAGGAACAGAAAAATAGTCTGCTGTCCGACTGTCATTGACAAAGCATAGCTTGCAAGTTGATGAGCCACTAGGTTACGCTCTTTTGGGATATGCTAAAAAACCACAATCCAGTCCTTCTTTGGAGAAGGTAGGCAATATCATTAATGGCTGCAGCGAGTTCATGGTGAGGATTACTACCATCTGTATCAAGCATGATCGTCAGAGATTTAGCATCTCTTTCCACCTCTAGATAGGGAACCTTGAATTCCTTTGCAATGGACATTCCTTCCCTTAAAACAAAAGTTCAGCAGCTAGAGGAGAACAACATTGTATTTGCTTGAGTACCCAATGTACCAATCACCGTTGTCCTCACCTGATTACACCAGCTTCACTTAAATCTTTCCAAGCACCATCAGAGTTCAGTTTGAGAAGGCCTAGTTTCGGAGCCTTCCAGCGAGATAGAGCATCACAAATTCAGTTATTTTAAAATCAAAGATGAAACTACTAAAAATCGAAGTAGGGGACATAATCTTTGATTTGAATTAGATCACTCCATTCCAATCCTTCCACTGCCAAAGGCCCAGAATAAAAGCAATTTTCCACCTTGAATCCTTGGAAAGAATGAAAGATTATAGAATAACAAAAAAATAAAAAATTGAAGTTTCTGACAAAATGATTTTTTTTTTTTTTTTTCTCATAGGAGTCATTGGACCAGTTTTAGCAGGGACTCGTTTCTCTTCTTTCATCTTTGTAGTTATAGGAAAAACAATACTGTCACTATGCTGCTTTTTTCCCCCTCATTTGGTAACAGAGTGCCTCTATATGATGAATTTACTGGATTTGATTAGTTATTCAACATAAGAAAGGTCTATGAGAATGTGACTTTTTGACTTGTTACTTCCTATGTTTTTTAATATTCGGCAATGTTTGGACGTTTTATCCTGTTCACATATTCTACTTTGACTATTGTCGGTGATTTATATGTCAGATAAAACATAGTCATGTGCGACCGTGATATTTGTCTCAAAGTGTATTTTCAAAATACTGACTTTTTATAATTTTGCTTGAAGAAAATTTAAGATATTAATGATCAAAGTTGTGAATTGGCATGCTTGAAAGTTACCAACGTTGCGAGAAAAAACAAACAGAGGAAGTAGTTCTTTTTTATCTTTTAATCTGTTGCCAAATACACCAAACTACGTTGTCGGCTTATCTGAATTTCAATATCGTTGTAGCTTTGGTCGATCTATGCAGCCGGAAATACAGTGCCTATTCCTTTTTTGAGGGCAACTGATATATCACCAATTGCACTCTTATCTGATAATTTATTTGGAGGCAAGCAAAAAGAAAATAGTGGCACGGTGGCTGCGGAAGCATTGCAAGAACTTTTTGCTGGAGATGCTCAGTCAAAGAAGAGGAGGGGACAAAATGAGGTTTCAATGTTTTAGTCTGTTTTATGTGCTGTGTTATGTGATTTATTATCCTGTAGGTTCAATATGTTATATTAACTCTAGTTTTCTTTTCCTTGGTGCCCCAATCTTTCCATGAGCAGCCGATGGCCCTTCCTCCAAGTGTTTATCAGAGACTTACCTCTAGTCCCACCCTTATGAATTTGGCTCAAGCTCTGGCTTATCACAAAATGTAAGTTACTGTAGTTATTTTTTGTATGTTTTCACTTCATTCAGGGAAGTGAATTGGCACATCCACTATGAGAGCCAGGAAATTGTGCTTCACTAACATAGAAGTGGGCAAAATCAACAAAGTGGTGTGCCAAAATCAGTTTCCCATCATTTGATATGGCATTAACAGACTTTTCTTTGGAATCTGTTGACTGTGACCTTCGTATGCTAAAATTGTCTTTAGAAACAGGTATTTTATTCTGTGAAATAAAATGTTAAAAGGTCTCAACATCTGGGTTGTCTAATTCTGTCTAATTTGAAATAGGTGCTATGAAGAGATGCCACTTCAAGATCTGCAAGTAGCGCAAGAACAACAGACTATTCAAAATTTAAGTGATACTCTGAGAACCATTCTGCGCCTTTAGGCTTTTGTACCACACTGTGATTCTTTTATTGTGTGTTTTTCTGTCAAAAGAAAAGTTGTGTTTTCTGTCTCTGCTTCTATTTTCCCATCATTTTGTTTTTATTATGGCGTCTATAGTAAAATAAACTGTAATTCCCGCAAGTCCAAGAGGTTGTTCAGCCCTTGAACTGCTAATGGAGCTGGCTGACTCTTATAGGCGCGGGAAGAAGGAATTTGTTTCTTGACGCCAAAATGTAGATTTTCTTCTTTTGGCCAATTAAAGAACTTAATTTTTTTTACAAGAAAGGGGTACACCATAAGCAACGTACCACCTAATCTTCCACACTACCAGAAACCTAGCTTAACACACACTGCATCACTATGAATCTTTGTCCACCTTTTTTTGGGTGTACTGCACGGTTCACCCTTAGGTCTAATTCGGATTTGGGGAGAGTTCTGAGTGGTTAGGTTCCAGTCCCCTCCCAATTGTTGTTGCGGGGGATTGAACACATGATCCTCCCTACCAAGTTCAGCCTCAATCATCACTGAACTGACATATAATTGGTTCAAGGACAGAACTGGATAATGTGCAAGTGAAAATGTTACATTGTCCTGCGTCAACTCAAACAGAAAAGTTCACATTACATCAGAACCACGACAAACAACTCTACAAAGGATAATCTTGACAATAGATTGCAGGTCTACAGTAGAATTTTGTATACAGCAGAAGCAGTTGACGAGGTCCTGAATCTATGGCCCATTGTTTCTATTTTATTTTGGTTGTTTGTTTATGTACTGCAGCAAGAACTAGTGCAGCTCCTTTTTACGCATTTCAGGTAGGCGGTTGATTTTCTTTTTAAAGGAAAAACAACCAGGTTAATCCCTTTGGAGGGCAAATATAACTCATCTTTTCGGATGATGAGGGAGAGGGAGCGATTAAAGACGAAAACCATAATCACATAATAGGACAAAAGCTTTCTTTTGCTCCAAGAAATCCGCCGTTTGATTAGCTTTTCGGTTACAATGAATGACTGGAAATGAATCCAAATTTGATAAATCCCGAACAAGCGGTTGATTGTTGAAGGTTCCTTTTAAAAGCTTTTCATAAAGTAACACCGAATGTACAAAAATCATTCCATGAAATAAAGAGGGTTCTTTCTAATGGCTACCATAAAATGATAGCCATTGTCATTATTTGAATCTAACTGTTAAATTTATAGACAAAATTTTGATCGTTTATTTGTTTAACCATTCAAAATAAATTAAAATATTTTCAATTGTGTTCCTCATGTATAAACGCCATTTGAGCTTGATTTTTAAATGCATGATGATTTAGGCTCCGTTTGTTTCAATGGGAAATCATTTTCCTTTGATTTTCCATGGAAAACAATTTTCAAGGGAAAACATCAGGAGAAAATATTGTTCATTTGTTTGTTTCCTTACAATTTTTTTTAAAAAAAAAGAAAAAAGAAAAAAGAAGTGGGAATGAGAAGAGAGAAAAGGAAATAGAAGTGAAAAAATGTGGCATTCATTCCTTTCAATAGAAAAGTTGATTTTCCCTTAGAAAAAGTTGTTTTTCACCCTCAACAAAACAAACATAAGAAAAACGGGAAAATCATTATCCGAAAATGTGTTTTCCGTCCAAACAAACGGTGCCTTAATAGAAAAAGTCTCTTATTACCGTATTGTCGTACCCCAATTGAATTTACCAACTAATTAAACTTGTTGACTTCCGTGCATTATTTTTATAGGTTGGTTGTGTAACGGAGTTGAGAAGTTGTTACATCCACACACTTTTTTTACACTCCCTCATTTATTTTATCTATATTTTATTACATTCACCCATATTTTTACAACTCTTTCCTTAATTTTTATAATATTTGTGTAAATAATAACCGTAAATAACATTATGAAACGGAGGTAGTACGTGACTATTATTACGGGGTAATAATATTACTGGTTATATTATTGTAATTTAAGGATGATTTGTTGAATTGGTAGGGTCATCTATTTAAAAATTTTTTTTTTTTTTTTTTGTAAAGGAAAGGTACACAGAAGTTAGGATAGTCTTCTCTCAAGACTATATCCTAACTTATCTAAGGTAAGAAAATAAGAAAATATATTGTCTACAAAAGGATCAATATCTAATTGACTATTAATGTGATGACCAATGGATGCTACGTAATCAGCAGTGCGGTTAACTTCTCGATACACATGTCTCAAATTTTGGGTATCGAAATTAAAGAGCAGATGTTTTATGTCATCCATAAGCAGCTGTATTTTCCATGGACACAGAGCTCTTTGTTGCAAAATCTGAATTATAAGTAAATTATCTCCCTCAATGAGAATATGTCGAATATTGTTTTCTATTGCCAGTAGTAATCCATTGCGAAGTGCAATAGCTTCTGCAAGAAAAGGGGGAGTAACCCCCAGATTGAAAGACCGACTAGCAATATTGTTTCCAAGATGGTCTCTAATTACAACACCTGCTGCACCTGAGTTATGGCGAACAGAGCCGTCAAAGTTAAGTTTGAATGTTCCTGGGGCAGGTGGCGTCCAAGAAACTTGGATAGAACGATAAGAACTTTTAGGAGCATTGTTTATTGAGCGTGAATCCAAAGAGTCGAAACAAGTGCGAGTTTTCCATTCGTTAAAAATCTTAAAACCTCTAGTATAGAGTCCTACAGCTGAGAATGAGGCGTTTTTAAAAATAAATGCATTTCGCATTTTCCAAATGCTCCAGAAGGAAGTAATTATTTTCGTAATTGGGAGACTGACATTATTGCGTATCTTTCGGAAAAAAGAAAAAATAGAAGTTTCTTGAAGGTGCGTACCTAGCCAACGGATTGTTGTAGCGGAATCCCAAAATTCTTTAGTAGAAGGGCAACGGAGAAAGATGTGATCTTGGGTTTCATTTTGAGAGCCGCAGAAAGGGCAACTAATAGGAATGTCAATACTTCTATATACTAGGTTATCTCTTGTAGGTAGACCATTGTGCAAAAGTTGCCATAAATTTTTTTTTTAACTTAGGGGAAATATCTAGCTTCCAAATCCAGTGGTATTCCCATTTAACATGAGGAATAGCATTATGAGCTAACCAAGTGACCGATTTAACAGTAAAGTTTCCTTTACTAGAAAGACCCCAACATGGTTGATCTAATAAGTTCGTGACAGGTAATGGAATACCTTTGATGACTTGAACTACGGATGGAGGAAGCACTAAAGCAAGAGCATGTTCATCCCATGTCCGTGAAGGAGTAATGAAATGATCTACTGTAATATTCAAATCTTCTATAACAGACGCATCTAAATTTAATAGCGAGATTAAATTTGTAAAATAACACCAATTATCTAGCCAAAACAGAACATGAGATCCGGAACCAATTTTCCATCGTATACCTTGAAGCAGAACAGGTCGTATATGTAGAATTTTTTTCCATATCCAAGAATCTTTTGCTTGAGGTTTACAATTAAAAAAAGATTGTCTCTGTAAATATTTAGCTTGGATAATTTTGACCCATAAATTGTTTGGGTCAGAAATTATTTTCCATCCTAATTTTGCCAGAAAAGCTGAATTTACGGCATCAGTTTTGCGGAGACCTAAACCTCCTTGATTCTTGGGAAGACAAATTTATCCCAAGCAATCATAGGTATACTTTTTTTGTCAGCAGATTGTTTCCAGAAGAAATTACGATTGATTTGATCCAAAGAATTAGAAATTTTCTTTGGAAGACGAGATGTCGTCATTGCATAAGAAGGCATGGCCTCTAGATTACTCTGTATTAAAATTATTTTTCCGGCTTTGGAAACCATGTTTGAGGACCAATTATTCTGCATTTGTTACTAAATGTTGAAAATTATGCCTAGTGAAGGTCTTTGAGTTGAAAAGTACTCCTAAATAACGTCCAAGAAATGATTTCAGAGTCATATTAAAAAAGCTAGCTAGTTGGTTTTTTCTGTTGTTATTCACATATTTTGAAAAGACCAGCGAAGACTTATGAAAATTTATCATTTTTCCCGACATAATGGAAAAATCATTTAAAATATCCCTTAGCATCGTACAAGCTGTCGATTTAGCATTACAAAATAATAAGCTGTCGTCTGCAAAGAGTAAGCAAGGAATAATAGGAGCCTTTGGCGTGACTTTGATACCAATGCCACTAGTTTTTTCTTGAGCGTGCAATAAGAGTTTCCGAGATAATACTTCCATACCAATGACAAAAAGTACCGGAGAAAGAGGGTCCCCTTGTCGTAATCCTCTTGTTGGAGAAATTATTTGCATTGTATTATTATTTATTGCCAGAGAGTAAGATACTGTGGTGACACAAGGCTTGATCCAGTTAATCAATGTTTCATTAAAGCCAAATGCCCGTAAAGTAGCCCAAAGAAAATCCCAATCTACCCTATCATAAGCTTTTTCCATGTCTAGCTTTAAAGCTAGCCATCCTGTCTTATTTTTTGACTTATTAAACATATTAAGAACTTCTTGTACCATTAGTATGTTATCTTGGATTGCTCGTTCCGGAGCAAATGCATTTTGGTACGGACCTACTATCTTTTTAAAAAAAGGTTTGATTCTATTGACCAAGATCTTGGCTATAGATTTGTAAATGGTTGTACATAAACTAATTGGTCTATATTGATGTGCCCTATTTGGGTTGTTTGTCTTAGATATCAAAGTAATAATCGTATGATTAAGTTGTCGTAGTAAAATTCTATGATGAAAGAAACCTCTAATGGCTTTGCATATATCTTGACCAATAATTGGCCAGTAATATTGGAAAATTTTTGGTCCATAGCCATCTGAACCGGGGGCTTTATAAGGTGACATGTCAAAAAAGGCGTGTTTGATTTCCTCATCTAAAAAAGGTTGTGTCAAATTATTATTATCTTCTTCAGAAATACAAGGTTGAATCCAAGGGATATTGATATTTCTTGAATTAGAATGAGCTGATTTGAATCTTGTTGAGAATTCTTGAAAGAATAAATTAGATATATCTTCTGGAGAGTCTACCCATTAGTTTAGATCATTCTGTAATCTAAAAATTTGGGAACGTCTTTTTCGAGTTTTCATTTTCTCATGGAAAAAGCGAGAACCTCGGTCACCTTGTGTCAACCATTGCTTACGAGCATATTTTCCCCAGAAGTTTTGGCCAAACGAGAGAAGTCGTTCTCGTTGTTTGACAAGTCGATGAAGATGGTGCTCAATATGATGATTTTCCGGGTAAAGTTGAAGTTGTACTTCTACATTTTTCAATTTATCTTGATTTAATGCAAGTTTATGTTGTATATTCCCATACTTACGAGAATGCCAATTTTTTAAGTCAGTTTTAAGCCGAGACAATTTCTGAAAAATACAGAAAAATCTGGACTCGGAATGTTTATAAGCCCAATTTTTGGCAACTAGCTTTTGAGCCTCTTCATATAAAGTCCAAGCATTTTGGAATCTGAAAGACGAAAGCTTAGGTGGTCCGGAGTTATCCAAGTATAAGCATACCGGAGTATGATCTGAACACGAGAAATATTCATATGAAATTGCCGCATGAGGGAATAATTGTAACCATGTATCATTTGCTAGACATCTATCTAAACGTTCATATATGATATAATTTCGCATGTGTTTTTTCCATGAAAATGCCGATCCAATAGGGGGAATGTCATTCGCATTATTTAGTTGAGCAAAACGTTGTAATTTGAGGCAACGTCGTAAAGTTGAAGGGCATCCACCTTTCTTATCTGCTAAGCATAAAAGTTCATTAAAATCTCCTATAATACACCACGGAATGGTACAAGATTGAACCAATGAATTAAACGAATTCCAAAACTCTACTTTATCGTCCTCTTGAGCTGGCGCATATAGCCCAAAAGTGCAAAAGTAGAGTGTGAACATTTATCAGTAATAACTAAATGAGCTATTCGATGTTGTAGAGATACAATTTGAATATCAATGTTTTTCTCATTCCAACAAACCCACATTCCACCACAATGACCTTCTGGATTTACAATTCGGATATTGTCATATCCTAAAACTCTGGATAGACGTTGACTATTTGCAGATGAAACCATTGTTTCTAGAACAAAAAATACATCCGGGTTAAGTTTCTTTCGTAGAAATAACAATTCACTAGTCGTTTGAGATTTTTTTGCACCCCTAACATTCCAGCTCATAATTTTCATTTATTTATAAGTAATAAAAATAGAATCCGTCGTTGGCCAATCATTTCCACAATGATATTAGTGCTTTGCCGATAACACAGAATTGAGATAGCCATGGACTTACAATGTCCGGTCAAGCATCGTAAGACGCGGGCAAGGCAAATAGCCATTCCCAAATATCGTCTATTAGAGAAGTGTTGTTAAAAAATAATAAGGCAAATATTGTACAATGTTATCATAAAAACTGAATTATAATAAATATCAATAAGGTATTAAGAAATTTGGTAAAAGGTAACCATTAAAGCTTTGTGCGTGAGTGTTTTCATTTTGTTCTTTAATTGGCTTTGCAAAAAGAGAAATAAAGTTACTCTAATCCTTAAGTAAAGACAACAACACTGATAAGCATTTACATTTCTCTGAGTTTCTTTTTTACCTTTAATGAATATATGTAAGCGTACGCAGTCCTCATACTTCCTTTGATGGAACCTGACTTTATTCATCAAAGGAGATATTGTCATAGTGGAATTAAAAATTACGACAATGCAGAAGCTTACAAACATAAGTATATCTAAGCCTTTCCAACATTGATCATAAAAGGATCTCCAAAAACAAAGGCAAAAGTACGTATCAGGGGTATGATATACTAAACAGGAGAAAATATATAACCATTGTAAAAGGTACAAGTATAACCAGAATTTCAACATAAGATATGCTATAAAGTAGTAAACTAAATTGTATATATACTGGAGGCCATAGATACAAATACATATTACATCCCAAAACATACAATAATCATAGAGCCTTGATAATACTAATATATACATAAGACACATTAAGTTGAGGTAATAAGCTAATACTTGCATCCACCATTTACATTTTCCAAACATCTTCATGAAATGCATTCCCTGACAGCAACAGGATGTATTCAAAAGCACCACACAGTAAGCATAATGCCTTATTTTGAGTACTATATACATATGACATAATATATTAAGGTGTTAGCAAAAAGAGTCATTATATATCCTTCAGACACGTTTACTTTTGGAGGCAGCTGAATCCTCCATATCATCACATCTCCTTCGCTTTGATGAATCTGAAGGAGATTGAATACCCAGAGTTTCCATAAAAAGTTGTTCACCTTCTGACATATCCCCGGAGTCTATGGGTATGTGAGACCCATATTCCATAACCGGAGGAGTAGAAAAGCCTGATAATAAATCATCATCGGACTCCAGAGTATCATCTTGAATGACTGGAGATTTGTCTTATTGATTAGGAGCTTGGTGCAAGATGGGAGGGACTGGATTTTCAATAGAAGCAATCTCTCTAGGCTCTTGGTCTTGAAGGACTGAAAAGGGATTAACGTCAGAATGAGAAGGAGCATCAGGAACTGTACCAGTAGGAGAATGTTGAGGTTGATGACGAGGAATATTAATGCTAGGTTGATTGATGGTGGCAGATTTTTGTGGAGGAGGATTCCTGAATCGTTTCTTCGGAGTGACCTTGATCCATCGGCCACGTCCTTCTAAAGGGGTTTGAACATCAGCAGAAGATTCTCCAGTAGGAGAATCGAGATTGCTAACATGGAGACGTTCAACAATCAGGTGAAGCTCAGAACGGATCCTACGAGGGCAGGCATCAAGGGAATGATTGGGTACGCCACAGAGAGGGCATACTTCATTCATGCCTTCATACTTAATATGAACTTCAAAGGCTTTATTTGGCAAATTAACCCACAGAGAACCAGGCAGAGGTTTTTTTGTATTGATATTAACACAAACTCTTGCATAACGGGCTTTGGTCTGAGAAATAGTAATATCATCTAATTTTATGACCTTACCAACAGGCTGTAAGAGATCAGCAAGACAATCAAAAGACCAAAATTCAAGAGGAAGTAAATAAATACGGATCCACTGATCAAGGGTCTCAATATCTGAAGTATACGGACTAAAACCCCTTTCCCATAGAAAAAGAGCGAAATTAAGACCTTGAACAAACCATGGTCTCCCAGCCCATACATCTTCCCTATCTTGAGCATTATAAAATTTAATAAGAAACCACCCATTACCCAGTCCTTTTAAGAAAACTCACCTTTTAAGAAAGCCCAGTCCTTTCGAAGCTTGGAAAGGACAATACTATATGGAATACTGTCACCAAAAGGCTTCCCCACCAAACAACAAGCTTCTAGGTTCTGAATTACCCCTTGATTGGGAGTTGGCTGACTAGGTTTATGATTCACTAGAGGGGGGGGGGGGGGGGGGGCTGGACCCGGGAGGCGGAATTTGGTCGAGGAGAGCTGGAGCATTAGATTCAGTATGGGTAGAGGTAATAGTACCCTTACCTTGATCTCCCAGAACCCCCTTGGATGGGGAATCAGGGGCATCGGGGTTATTTCCAGGACCATAATCAGGAAGAGGGAGAAGTTTAGTCGTTGGAAGTTTGGGGTCAGTATGGTGACTGGAAGACGGAAGTTTTGAGATGCAATCAGCATAGGTTGATTTTGAACTTGGGATAGACGACATTAGAATTTCAGAGATTGAATTTAAGAAACAAACAGGCAGAGCAATAAACAAACATAGATTACAAATCTGCATATGTATTATATAATTTCCAATATTATCCCAGAAATTACAAACTATAGTAAAACGTGTCAAGTAAATATAATTAAACCAGAATTTATAATTGACACGAATTAAACTAGATGAATCATCTATTACACAGATCGGAGAGAAAGACACGTTGCAATTAAACATGCAATTAGGCGAAATTAACGGGATCAAATAACGGAAATTAGAAAAGTTAGAGAAGATAGGAGAGGCTCCCTGTAATTTTGATGGCATCTGTTGATGAAGGACGATTCTAATACGAGCTCCTTGCTTGAGAAATTGACAGGTGTATTGCTTTGCTTTTGATTTGGTAATTTAATTTTTTGGGAAAGCTTTGGTAGTTGACGGTGGGTTTCATGAACCCAGGAAAGACAAGAGTAATTAGGTGCTTTAATTGATTTGATTTTGTATGTTTTTTCTGAAAAAAAGATCAGATCTATGCTTTGATTGAGAAAAAAACACTTGGGAGCAGTCAAATATGGTGTTTGGTGAAGAAGAAGGAATAGTGCCGGGGGGCCTTTGTGACTAGAGAACATCTTCTCTAACTTTCTCACTCTAGAGTTTTTCATTTTTTTTGACCCAGGGTCATCTATTTAATTAGCCGAATTATTGAATGTCAATCTTCCTAGGGACCCTAACTCTGTACTGATTGTTGTTAAATGATTTTGCTCCTTGACTCCTTGTGAACCGTGTGATGATTCTTACCTGCAATATATTTTACTAACCCCTCAAACAAACCTTTGATTTAAAATTTTAAACCCCTTCATGCACTTCAGGTTTATTAAATGCATTGAAACTGGACTTCAATTTGAATTAAATGACATTAAAGAAGAGGAGAATTTTGAGGAATACACTGAGAATACCGCTAGCAAGGAATGGAATTCCATAATTTCCAATCGTCGATTTATGCATTTACATTATTCACATCTTCGTCGCACTCGTAAATTTATCGATGATGAAATAATCATTTAATCTCGCTACAAACACAAAATATACAATGGCAAGCATCGAAATCTCTTGTACCCAAAACCAGAATCAGCGTCCGGACTCCGGAGAATTGAAATTTCCTTATAACTGTGGGGGTATTTGCTGCAGGGATAACGATTAACGACAGTAGAATATATAGTCCGCCTGAAGTTATTGGTTCTTTCAATGGGTTAGTAGCCTTGAAGTTAGATTGTTGGTATAATAAATATATGTTATGGAATCCCATAACAAATAAAAACATCACTATTAACCCGAATCAGGACTAGTATACAGATGGAGAGGGTGATTGGTCACAGCTTGCAGGGCTCTGTTATAACGCGTCTCGTGACGAATACAGTATTGTTTTAGCTACTAATACGGATTATGATGGTTATAACTTATAACGATGTTGATGAATCAGTAAGGCAGGTTTCCGTTGTAGATTTCCGGACGGGGAAGTTTAAGCAGATGGCAAGGCCGGCCATATCATAAAGATGAAAACATATTAGGGTTGGGGAGTTTGAAGGGGAAAGACAACTTTGGATTGTACTTCAACCTAAGCCGTTATGGGATTTAGATGTGTGGATATGATTATGTTAATAGTATGGAAATTCTGAGTCGTGGAGTAAGATGTTCACCATTACTCGCTTTGATTTTATCAAGACACCCACTTTTGTTCATCTTCTTGGAATCATGCATACTAGAGAACTTTTGGTTCATGCAACCTTTAATGTTAAAAGGAAAACTTGTGCAAATTTTCAGTCGGCATTTGTTGTTTATGATCCTGCTAGAAATTTATTAAGGGAGATTCGGGGTGGACTATGTCTCCCTCATGCCAATATAACTGCATATCAGCCTAGTCCTGTCGACCTTCATTATTTTGTATCACCACCACAGCCACAGATACAAGAGATAAAGACAAAGGAGCTAGTAGTTGAATGTGTTGTTTCACCACAGGAAAAACAAGTGATCAAGACGACAGAGGACCAAGTTGTTTGTCCCAAACTATCATATGCTGACATTTTAATGGGTACCTTGAAGAACAAGTAACAATGTCTTCGTCAGATATACAAAATGCAATCACAACAAGTATCGTTTAGAAAAGTTTGATTAGAATTAGAATTACTCTTCAATCAATGGTTTTCTTGGCTTTTGATTTATGATGATTCGTAATTTTCTGTTGAATTCAATGATTCTTGTTATACTAATAAGAAATCGATTGCAATTTGACTCAATTTTAATTTGGCTAACTATTGATTTCATTTAATTAAAAAGCAATACTGTATTGTTATCTTGTCATTTTTGTTTAGTTCAAGCTCACTCAATAGACATGTTTTTCACTTGTGAGTTTTCTGTTGGTTGCTCTCTTGAAACAAAAGTTGAATTTTTAAATTCTATTACAACCTTAATATTCTAACAGGATCAAGGCAAGAAGTTCAATTCAAAATTGAAGATTCAACCGTTAATTGCACATGCTTCCATTGTCTGAGAATCTTGCATTTAAGATGGACTAGATATGCAAAGAAATAAATATGGGAAAGGGTTGATACAATAAAAAAAAAAAAGAGAAAGATGAAATCAACAATTATACTGGTTGGAGATTACATATGATCAGATTGTTATTCTTTCCATATAGTTTACTTTATTTTCATATAGTTACCAATACAGTTTATACTTTTTATTTAACACTAAAACTTTAAATGACAAATACTATAACTTAATCTTGAAATGACATAAGATAGCAAAGGCTAGGAAATTTATCGAGGAGAATTTTAAAAATGATAGTAAAGTAGTTGACGATATCATAAAAAAGCAAGAAGAAAAGAAGGCCAAAGAAGAAGCTGCAAAGATAGCAGAACAAGAAAAGGCAAAAGCTGAAGCACAACGAGAAACACAAGAAGGGGAATCACCTAATTTTGAAATAACAACCATGATTGATCCTAGTCGCGCTAATACTAAAGGGAAAAGTAAGCAGAGAGTAAAGGGTCAATATGACAATTACAAGCGGCCACCAAAAAAAAGGAAAAAGAAACACAAAGAATTTGGATCTAATGCACCAAATATTCAATTGTTCACACCATGACACCAAAAGAACAACTATTTTTATTTTTTATTTTTTTTATAATCAGAATATAGTTACTTAAATATTTATACACAAAGTTATTAACTGTTTATCATATAGTAACTCTTCATAAAGTCGGCCCTTTTTAAACAGATCGCTTAATTAAAAGTTGTATTTTTAGAATCAACTTTTCCATTATATATAATGTAGTAACTCTTTATATTCTACAGTTATTCTTTGAATTTTATATAGTTAATGTTATCAGAAAGAGTAACTGTATAAAAAATACTCAATATATGATAGTCACTATATACTATGTAAAGTAACTATATTTTCAGAATCGTAACTATGTAAAAAAGATAATTTCATTTGGATAAAAAAGAATATCTAAAGAGTAACTACTTGGCCTGACACGTGTATTAAGAAGAAGAATTGAATGAAACAAAGTAATAAAACAAGTGGGGTTGGGTAGATATTTTAATAAGTAAAACAAGTGGGGACTATGTCATTTTAGGGGGTGGGGTGTAGTTCTAAAATTATTTGTTTAATAGGATGGTGAGACATAGAATATATTAGAAAGACTATTTAATTAGATGGTGGGGGTTGATAAGTTACTAACAATGGCAAGTGTATCTCTTAAATAAATACGGCCGAAAAAGTTAAGTGTATCCCTTAAATAAATACGGAGGGATTATATCTTAAGAAAAGACCGGTAATTATAACTGTAAAACAAATACTATATAATAAAATCAACAATATCACACAGATACTTTAGATCTCATAGTAAATCTTTATGTTAAATAATCACTCTCATATATCAAATAATTACTGAAGTCAGAAAGAGTAACTATATCAAAAGTAAGATTAATTGTAACTTCTGAAGAGTAATTAAAAAAAAACAATTAACTACATTAAAACTCAAAATGTTTTTTCAACTAAAAAAAATATTATTCACCACGTGTAGAAGCATCTCGCTCATTTCCACGTCCGCGTGTTCTACCACGTCCGCGTCCTCTACTACGTGTTTTACCACGAACTTCATTTCCATGGTTGACAGAAACATCTTCTTGTTCTACTACTTTTGATTTCCTTGCAGAATTTAACTAGCTTTGGACTCGTACAACGTACGGATGATATTAAATTTGTTTACGGAGTATTATTAATTACTCGTAAATTAACCCATTTTGTATAAATCAAACTCAATTCGTGTAAATTAAGGGATGTCTAAGTGAGTAAGTGTTTAACTACTCAATAGGACAATATTAACAAATTGGACAGAAAACAAAAGAGAAGTATCTATAATTACTAAAAAAGAGTGTGCAGGGCATCAATACACGCACTGAAATGAAATTCAATTCTCTTCTTGTTCAGCAATATAGAGGAATTTCATGGCAGGGACAATTAAACATTTTATTTGTTCAAAAAATATAATATATAGGAATTAGGGTAATTACCTTGAGTAGTATCAAAGATCAATAATCTGATCCGTAAAAACAAACAAAGAAAGTTGTTGAATTGATGGTAAAGCAAAAATAAGAGTATTTTGGGAATCCATTTTTGCAAAGAGAAAGAAACCCAAGAGACGGGGGAAACGATGAGAGAGAAAAAATGGATGAGAGAAAAAAACAGGAAAATGTAATTAAGGGTAGGGCAGTAATTTTAATGTTAAAAATGAATTTTTTTCAAGAAGGAATGTAAGGGTCATGCAGTAATTTAACTATTCTTAAGGAAAATTTTGGGAATTTCTTGTTTTTTACAAACTTTTATATAAGGTGGTATTACATATAAGACCACATTGGTGTTGTATAAGTTACGGAATAAAACCAATTAGTTAAGCATTAGAACCAATTAGTTAACCAATGAAAGTAATTAGCTAAGCACTAGAACTAATTAGTTAAACAATGAAACTAATTAGTTAAGCAATCAAAGTGGTCTTTCCGTATGGCGGTCTTACACAAAAGTTACCATTTTTTAAATGGTTAGAACGTAGGATGTAATATATAGATAGGTAACCACCTATGGACATAAAAATACCATTGGGTATGGAATATTTATTTGTTTTAATTACCTACTCAACCAAACCATGTGATGTAAATTCAGAATTAAAAATGTACGATCGGGATTAAGAGAAAGGAAAAGAAGGGAAGGGAAATAGATTTTATTTCCTGTGTTTGGTTTAAGGGAAAGAAATGAAGGGAAGAGAAAGGAAATATAAATGACAGCTTTTAATTTTCTCTTTCCTTCCAAATTCCTCCAATTTTAGGAGGAAAGGAAAGTGAAAATTTTATAAAGGAGCTTTCTTTCCAATTCCCTTCATTTCCTTCCGCTTCCCATATAATTATTTGTACCAAATACAGGAAACCTTATTTTACCTTACCTTTCCTTTCTTTTCTTTTCCTTCCAATTTCTCCCAACCAAATAAAGCCTAAAAGATTACAGTCAATTTTTTGGCCATTTAAAAAATTTCCAGAAATAAAAAATGGTTTCCAAAAACCTAGAATATACATCTTAAATGTTGCACGGCAAAACTCCAAGCCGCCATCCTATGAATCTATGATCCTATCACCACAAACACAAATAGGAATGTCAGTGGGGCGGGTTTTATGGGAGACCCGCCCCGCATCCGCCCCAAGTAGGCGGGGATGGAGGGAGGTTTGGCGGGTGATGGGGCGGGGATGGGTATAAAAATCATACCCGCCATGGGTGATGGGGCGGGTGTGGATTTTGTGTTGGACCCGCCCCATCCCCACCCGCCCCGCTTGATACTCGTCAACCCTAATCCGAATATCATTCCCCGCGTGAATTGAAAATATTAAAGAACATAAAATGTTGAACAATTTTTTTAATGCGTTTGGATTGGTTTGTAGTATGTGATATTACGAATTAAGGCAAGACTTTTAATTTTATGTGTTTGAATTTTTTTGTTATGGAAGTTACCTTTTTCCATAATGTTGGCGAAATAAGAAAAACAAGGTGGATATTGACGCGGATATGGGGCGGGGATGAGACGGGGATGGATACCCAGGCGGGTGGTGGGGCGGGGATGGATTTTAGTTTGTACCCGTTGGGGTGGAGATGGGGATGAATTTTGTACCCGCCATGGGTGATGGGGCGAAGATGGGGATAGAAATTTTAGGTGGGGATGGGGATGGAGGGACATACATCCGCATCCGCCCCGCCCCATTGACATCCCTAAACACAAACCTTACCCAAAAACACAAAAAGTCGCAAAGATGAATTTGCCGGATGTTCCAAACGAAATAATGCAAGAAATATTTTACAGATTACCATATAAATGTATATTTCGTCTGAAGACGGCTAGCAAGGAATGGAATTCCATAATTTCGAATCCTGGATTTATGCATTTACATTATTCACATCTTCGTCGCACTCGTCAATTTATCGATGATGAATTACTTATGATAGAATCTGGCTACGTATACAATGGCAAGCATCGAAATCTGTTGAATCCGAAAGCAGAAGCAGCGTCCGCAATGTTGAATGTTCCTTATAACTGTGGGGATATTTGCTGCAGGGATGACAATAGAATGTATATTTGGGCTGAAGTAATTGGTTCTTTCAAGTTTCAATGGGTTAGTAGCCTTGAAGTTAGGTTGTAGGTATAATACATTTATGTTGTGGAATCCCATAACAAATAAAAACATCACTATTAACCCGAATCAGGACGAGTATACAGATAGAAGGGGTGATTGGTCACAGCTTGCAGGGCTCTGTTATAACGCGTCTTGTGACGAATACAGTATTGTTTTAGCTACTGATCGATCAAGAAGAAGAAGGCAGGTTGCCGTTGTAAATTTCCGGACTGGTAGAGGTAAAGACGTTACGACATTGGACTGTCGATTAATACAGAAAATGGCGGGGTGCCTCACTGGTTGCTCAAGTTTGAATATTATGAGCAGATAATACCGCAAATTACACACAAGGAGATTCTTTACTTTGATTCGGAAGAGGGGAAGTTTAAGCAGATGGCGCGGCCAAATCACGAGGGTGCTAAAGATGAAAACATATTAGGTTTGGGGGCTTTGAAGGGTCAACAACAACTTAATTGGGATTGTACTTCAACGTAGGCCGGCTTGGGAATTAGATGTATGGCTTATGTTAGAGTATGGAAACTCTGAGTCGTGGAGTAAGATGTTCACCATTACTCGCCGTGATTTTGTAAAGACACCCACTTCTGTTCATCTTCTTGGAATCATGCCTACTAAAGAACTTTTGATTCATGCAACATTTTGTTGGAAAACGAAAGCTTATCGTAAGGGACGGGATATTCAGGCATTTGTAGTTTATGATCCTGCAAGAAATTTATTAAGGGAGATTCGTGGGGGACTATGTCTCCCTTATGCCGATATAACTGCATATCAGCCTACTCTTGTCGACCTTCATTATTTAGTATCACCACCGCAGCCAGAGATACAAGAAATAAAGACAGAGGAGCTAGTTGTTGAATGTGAGGCTGCTCTTGTTTCACCACCACCCCCACAGGAAAAACAAGAGATCAAGACGACTACGTCTACAGCAGAGGAGCAAGTTATTTGTCCCAAACCATCATATCTTGACATTTTAATGGCTACCTTGAACAACAAGTAACAATGTCGTCAATATAGAAATTGCAATCACAATAAATTGCGTTTACAAATATTTGATTAGAATTAGAATTGGAATTACTCTTCACTCAATGGTTGTCTTGGCTTTTGGTTTATGATGATTTGTAATTTTCTCTCAAATTTCAATGCTTCTTGTTATACTAATAAACTATAATAAGAAATTACGGTCAAAGAATCGGTGATAGGCGCAAATACGATTGTGCAGGGGTGTGTATGGTGCTCTTGGTGCACTGGTGTCCAAACGACACGCTGTCATATATAAAATGCGGATATCTTGTTGAATCCGGAGAAGAAAAGAACAAACGTTCTTTTTTTGATAAAAAAAGAACAAACGTTGTTCTTTTGTTAAAAAAAAGAACAATGACTGCTCTGTCCCTTTTTTGTCGCGCTTTTGTTTTTCGCTCCATTTTTCTGGTATGTATACCTTCATTTTTATAATTTTCGAATCAGAATTTGTGAAGAGGAGAGAGAAAAACTATGGAAAGGAAAGAGAAACTGTGAAGAGGAGAGAGAAAGTAATGGAAAATTCTCAGATATTGGTTGATTTTTCTACTTCAATATCAAATTTTATTGATTCTTCTTCTTCAAATTTGAATTCCTCTGCTGATAATCCGATTTGTGAAGGTAATTTTTCAATTTTTTAAAAACGAATTATTTATTTATGATGATTTTGATTTCCATGTTCATTATTTTCATCATTTCAATTTTTTTTGATTTTTTTGATCATTTCGATTTCTGCATTTCTCAATAACCTTGATTAATTTATTTTGATTCTATATTTTGATAATTTTGATGATTAATGTATCTTGATTATATATTTCTGATGATTTTGATTTATGTTCTTTTTTCGATTTTATATGTTCTTTTAGTCTTATCTTTTGTTCTTTTATATATTGGTTCTCATATATGTATTAAGAGATTGTAATAATACAGAAAATAATTATTGAACATGTTGTTCTTTTTTGCTCTACCTTGTTGTTCTTTTATGCTTTAGCTTGTTGTTCTTTTTTGCTTTAGCTTGTTGTTCTTTTGATATTACACACTTCAGATCAAATTGTTCTTTTACCATTTTTGTTGTTCTTTTATCTTTTTTGTTGTTTTTTTTTCACATGGTTAAAATAAGTGTTCTACATGATATGTTCTTTTCTGTTATTTATAATGTTCTTTTTCTTTACTTATTAGTTCTTTTATGCTCTATTGTTGTTCGTTTTTTTATTGGTAATGTTGTTTTACATGGTTAAAATAAGTGTTCTACATGATATGTTCGTTTCTGTATTTATAATATTCTTTTTCTTTATTTATAATGTTCTTTGAGGTTCATCCTCTTTTTGTTCTTTTGAGGAATTGCTCTGTTTATCCAGCCTCTCTTCTTGTTCTTTCAGCTGTTTTTGAAGATTTAACATCATTTGTTGCTGGTCAAGTAAAAGCTTCCTTTGCTCTTCAATACTGTACTTTTTGAAAAAAGAACAAACATAAAAGAACATTAAGATTTATATCTAATAAACATAAAAGAACAGAACAACAAAACCCAAAAAAAAAAAAAAAAAACAAGTGCACCCAAACTCCTTACAAATAATCATTTAAAAATTCACAGTCCCCACTCCTTACACATTCCCACTAACTATATTATAAAAAAATACCCAACTATCAAGTAACACACATTAAATTAATAAGTCAATTCAAGTGTCTTAAACTCCGAATCCGTCAAATCGGTGCGAGTATTAAGGGACGGAGGGAGTATTTCCTAAACCAAAGAGTTATGTGCCGGTTTCGTTGAGTCTTTGGTTGACCAAGGATATTCCTTGTATAAATACACTTGACAATAATAATATGTTCCAAGATTTGAGCCTTTACAAATCTTTACAGAATACGCCATGTTGATTGATGGATGGGTGAGATTGTTATGCGCGCTATTCCACAACTGGTTGCTGCCATTAGATGATGCTCGTCTTATACGCGCAATTTAGAAATTAGAACCAGGGTGCACATTCTGTAGCAATTTAATACCATAAAAGAATAATGTTGCAACAATAATATAATTGGAATATAATTAGAATAAAATTATCTCAATATCGTGATGAACGAGGTAACTGATTTGAACGATTGTCGCGCCGTGGCCGAACCACTGCTTTAAAAGACAATTCCGCGCTACCCCAGTGCAGTAGAACGCTAGCGGTTGTCCTCCAGGATTAACACGACATCAAGACTTGTGTGCACTCACAAGACTCGATTGGAGACTAGAATACTTGCCCAGAAAAACGAGAACAGTGTTTGAGAATTTGAGAGAATAATGCAGATAATACATTCTGTGATTGTGTGTTTATGGAAAATGAAGGGAGGTATTTATAGGAGAGCTGCAACAGCCATAAACGGCTAGTAGTGGAGTAGTGGGAGGTTACAACATTTACTGGGTAATTAATGGGTAGTTAAAACGACATTTAGTGGGGGTTAATGGGACAGTTACGAGATTAGTGGTTGATTAATTCTTTCTGCCCGTTAGAATTAAATAAACCCACTTTTGACTAAAAGGAATAACCCGGCACACAAAACCCACCCCACGACCGCGAACCAAGGCCCACGGCCCACGGCCCAGCCCGCCCGCACGTGTGTTGTGTGTCCACCCATACCACTCACATGCTTTCTTAAACAAATGTTTCCCTCAAGTCCCCAAATATAAACATTGAAAGTAGTTGGTGTTTTTTCCATGTGGACTTTTCACATTTCCACTTTTCCCCACTCATTTTATTTTGTATTCTCACTAGGACTTCCAACACATTCCTGTCCTCGGAAATGCGCTATACGTTATAAACATGTTGTTTGTTTGATAACATGCACTACCTCTGTTTCAATAAGTTCTTTACACTTACTATTTGTATGGACTACAGTGCAATGTTTGACCGTTAATATATCCAATTCTGTATGACAAAATAATATAAAAGTTGATATTTATAAAATACATTTCGAGGCAATCTAACAGATTTCTCATGATATTTTTTGATAGGTAAAATATTGAGAATTTACTGTCAAAATTTTGACTGTTAGACACATTTTTCTAAGCGTAAATAACTTAATGAAACGGAGTAGTACGTTTTATCTTGTAAACGAAGAAGGAAGAACTGATCGAATACTTGGTGTACTAGTTTTATCTTAATCGGCTAGTACTTCGCTATCACTACTGATCGAGTACTTGACTTTCTATTAAAGGAATTGATTTTACTATGGAAAGCTTGATGTTACGAAATTCTGGTTTACATATGTCCCTATTGAGAAGGGTCAATTCATGAGTTAAAAATAAACTAGATTCAATAACTTTCTTAGATGCAAAATTAAAATATAATTAATTGCTGTCCCCAATTTCATTAGCATCCTCTTTTCATAACAATCCTCCTAATTTTGGCAAAATATTGATGGCAAGCCTTGGTCTTCTCTATAAACATCTCAATTTAGCATACTTCTTCATATGTTATTTACTTATCCCATAATTATATAAAGAAATCTTCGAATGTATAAAATTATTCAATTCTTTCATACAAACATAATTAATTAATCAAAGAATTCCTTAGAAACGTAACATGAAGCTCCAAGCTCTTTCAATCATCTTCCTCGTTACCCTCTCTTTCACCCATTGCATAGCTAAACATGTAAAGGCAAATGTCGACGAAACCCTCGTAAACGTCCCAAAAGCCACCCCACCAAGTGCCGCCCTAGGTGACAACCATGGTGCAACATTTAACATAGACGAAGTTTGCAAAACCAGTTCCGCGGTGGCTAAATGCACCACCCTCTTCAAATCCCTCGGTGGCGACAAGAAAGACGTGAAACCAAGCAAATTCTCCGATAAAGTGGTAAAGCATGTTCAAAATGAGTATGCTAAGGCCTCTATTAAGGCAAGGAAAGAAATGCGCGAAGATGCAGCTAAAGTCGAAGTTAAGAAAGCGTTGTCAAATTGTGTGAAATTTTTCCTAGACATGAACGATGAATTAAGAGGGTTGTACGCCGTGGGGCTTGAATCAAGCAACTACGGCACAACCGCTGATAAATTTACAAGAATGGCTCAACATTACCCTAAGTTTTGTGAAATTGGATTGAAGAAAGCGGGGACTAGTGGTGACAAGCTTGGTTTGTATGTCAATTACAAGGATCTTGAAGAACTTGGTAATTATGTGGATGTCATTACTCGTTACGTTTCTGCTACTTCCAAGCAGAAACCTGTTGATGGAGATAAAAAGAATTGAATTATTTTAATGGTTTAAGATAAATAAACGGCGGAGTCATGGAGGCGAGAGTTTCGCCTTTGAAAAGATAAAATTAAATGGTTATCTATCAAGGGTTTGCAAATTTGGATGAGTTTAGTTATTTGGTTAGCTTAATTGTCTTTTATTTTAAGTATATTTTATTTTTGGGTGGGGGTGTTTGTCCTCTGCAATATATGATGTGGCATGCGTTTGAAAATACTTTACGATTTTATAAATATTTTTCAAACCAAGTAAGTATTGTATACATCATTATGTAATATTTGGAGTAGTTAACAGAGGTTAATTCATCTTATGATCAATTTCTTTTTGTTAGCAATTAAGTGGAAGTTATTTTATTAGTCACATTTCAGGGAAGATACTTACCCTATCTTCTTAAAAGGAACTCCCCAAAGCAATTTAGATTAGCAACGGGCCAACGGTTCTGGAATTTTATGTACAATATGCAGTGGCAGATCTAGAATTTTTCAAATGATGTGTCACAATCATCCATCAATCCTTATAAATCAATAATTAATGTATGATCCATTTACACAATGGATACTTCAAAACACTTAATAAACTCATCATACAATTATAGGTTGATTTAAACAATCCTACTAATTAATGAGGGAAAACTATACGGGATGAGAGGAAAAAAAAGAGAGGAAAAAGCGACGATTCGGTACTTACAAACTCCCAAAGATCTGTTTTAATAGAGCGATTTTGTTTAAAAAACGTCAAATTCCCAAAACGCGCCAGTTTCTAACTTAATTCTTAACATACCGTTCATGTCAGCATTAAAACCGTTCTTTTTTTTTTTTTAACAAAGCGGCACTAAACCGCTATCTCAGATAGCGGTTGACATAAGTAAACCGCTATCTCAGATAGCGGTTTATAGTTTAAATCAAAACTTACAGTGAGATAGCGGTTCTGTTTTAAAGCAAACCGCCATCTCAGATGGCGGTTTAATGGTATAAACTGCTATTTGAGATAGCGGCTTGCTTTAAAACAAAATCGCCATTTGAGATGGCGGTTCAACGCTGAACCGGAAAAAAAATACTTATCTTTTTCCCTTTTTGACGTGGACGATGTGGTGGGAATTAACTTAGAAAGTAACGTATTTTGGAAATTATTGGATCTTTATGCAATATTGAAGGAAATCGCTCGTTTTAGTATTTTTGAAACCAAAATTAATAAAAAAAATAAATCAGAATTTAAAAGCAAATAAATACATGTAAAAACTAAAAACAGTGTTTTTATAAAATAAAAAAGGGTAGCACATCACACACATGACATGAGTGATGACTAAGAACGATTTACGAAGTAAGGCTCTTTTAAAACTTATTCTCATTTTGCATCAGAATGAAACTTATTTACCAAACTACTGTCTACGTAGGACCGGGGAAAGTTATTCCGCTTTTTAAAAAAATTTCCAGACCGAAACCACTATCTCAGATAGCGATTATACCAGCAATACCGTTATCATATCTCAGATAGCGGTTATACTAGCAAAACTGTTATCTCAGATAGCGGATATACCAGTAAAACCACTGTCTCAGATTGCGGTTATACAAGAAAAACCGGTATCTCGGATAACGGTTTTAGTTTGAGAAAACACTATCTTAGATAGCGGTTAGCCGATTATGCTGTTAAATCGTTATCTCAGGTAGCGGTCTGTTAAAATCGTTATCTGAGATAGCGGTCAGATAGCGGTTTTAGTTTGTAACACCTGCGCACAAAATTCTGATGTTGCAAATTTTATTTTGCATATATATATCAATAGGGATGTCAGTGGGTCGGGTTTTATAGGAGACCCGCCCTGCATCCGCCCCAAGTAGGCGGGGATGGAGGGAGGTTTGACGGGTGATAGGGCGGGGATGGGTATACAAATCATACCCGCCATGGGTGATGGGGCGGGTGTGGATTTTGTGTTGGACCCGCCCCATCCCCGCCCGGCCCGCCCCATCCCCACCCGCCCCGATTGATACTCGTCAACCCTATTCGAATATCATTCCCTACGTGAATTGAAAATTTAAAGAACATAAAAAAGTTGAACAATTTTTTTATGCGTTTTGATTGGTTTATAGTATGTGATATTATGAATTAAGGCAAGAATTTTAATTTTATGTGTTTGATTTTTTTTTTGTTATGGAAGTTACTTTTTTCCATAATGTTGGCGAAATAAGAAAAACAAGGTGGGTATTGACGCGGATATGGGGTGGGGATGAGACAGGGATGGATACCCAGGCGGGTGGTGGGGCGGGGATGGATTTTAGTTTGTACCCGTTGGGGCGGGGATGAGGATGAATTTTGTACCCACCATGGGTGATGGGGCGGAGATAGGGATGGAAATTTTAGGTGGAGATGGGGATGGAGGGACATATATCCGCATCCTTCCCGTCCCATTGACATCCCTATATATCAATTCACCAGCGCCATTTTAAAAATATAAATTTCACCAGTTCCAAACCAGTTCCAAACCAAATTCAATCAAATATACACAAATTTCACCAACCAACCAAAAATCAAATCACATAACCAAAATAGTTATGATTTACAATTATGAGCTAAATCGTTTGACCGCGTGGCAATGTCGTATGCACAATTAAATTGCATCATACTTTGACCATCACATTCCTAAAAGTTGTTGTACCATATTTCTTTTAGGAAATTTGGTGAAACACTACCTTTAAGTTTGGTGGTTTTGTGAATTGCTACCTTTTAAAAAGGAAATTATATTTTACTACCTTATAAGTTTGGTATGTTTGACTAACACTACCATTTGCCGTTTTTTGTTAATGTTTTACGTCTTTGGACTCCACTACAACGGTTATTTAATATGGTAAATGCACAAAATGACAAATGAAAAGAGATATTTAAAAGAATAGAAGAAATACACGACGGAAAACATTAACGAAAAACGTCAAATGGTAGTGTTAGTCAAATAAACCAAACTTATAAGGTAGTTAAATTAAAAAAAGTTTTTATAAGGTAGCAATTTACAAAACCACCGAACTTAAAGGTAGTGTTTCACAAAATTTCCTTTCTTTTACTATCGTTGATTTAAGGATATTTTTTGTGTTTTACCACCTAAAAAAAATCATGTTTTGCCACCTAAAAAATATTAAATTTTTTGTACGTTTTACTAACTTTGCCGTTAAAAGATGGTAAAATGAATTTGAATTCTTTTATTTTTATGGGAAATTTGTAAAAAAAGTAAGCCAACATTTGACTAGTCTTCTAAAAAAATCTCAATTTTGCGTAATTCTGGAATAATCCAAAATTTAGAGGATATATTCCAAAAACAGTACATTTTACCTACAACCTCAATAGCAGGTCATATTTATTTTGTTAAGATTAAACATGTCACATGCCGCTTCCTTATTGGTCTGGATGTTTATTTTATTATTTAATAAACTCTCCTTTCCCTGCTCCCTTCTTCCTTTCTCAGACCCTCCAAAATCTTTCCCCTTTACTATCCCTTTATTTCTCCTCCTTTCATGACCTATAGCCCTCCATCGGACTACCGCGCCCTTTCTCTGTCCACAACTCTGGCCACCACAATAGATACACCAAGGGTTGCCATTTTCGCCATTGTTACGAGCATGATGTTTAATTAAGCTCATAAAGTTCAATAATCGAATAACCATGCACGCTTCATTCTTCACGAGAGAACATACCCAATTACCTTAATTTATCAAACACTCAAATATCTATACTACACCAAAAATATCAATAACAAAAAAACAATGGAAATTGTAAACAAAAACCAGAACATGATTATCTTTGGAATTCCAATTTATTTGGATCAAAGAAGAATCAATCAATGCGGTAAGGAATTGGGGTATGTAAAAATCAAATTGGGAGAATTGAAGATTGAAGAGGAGAGAGTGATGATGGAATGAGGTTTAGGTACGGTGTGAAGGAATTATGTCCTTAGACATTTCCGGCAATTACTAAATATAAATAGGAATTAATTATGAAGATAATAAATTAATTATTTTAGTAATCATATTTGCTTGCTAGAGAATAAATGTGATTAGTAGGACAATATTGATTGGACCTACAACTAAAATATATTAATCCTATAAGGTCACACATATAAGCACTAATTGGAATGGGCCCAAAAGGTCCTATGGCAACCGGCCTGCTAAGAGAAATAAGGTTGGGCTTTGTGTTAACTTAAAAGCCCTAAACATTATAATAGTTATAATGTCAGGGATTCAGTAACAACGTTCATTGAATATCTGACACAAAAAGCAAACACAAAACCCTAACGGTCATTCTCTAAACGCCGTACATCCCAAACAAAGCAAGAGACAAATTGTGATCGTTCTCTTCCGTACTAGCATACGTGGGATTCAATTCATGCTTGTGGACTGAGTAGAGGAGCAACAAGTGGGGCTCTAAGATCTTCGAAGCTTGCATACGAACGGGAGAACACGCTTCAAAGGTGATTATTCTTTCGACTTAATCTGATCTGTACTATCGTTATGCATGAGATCCTGTGATAGATGTTAGGAAATTGTTTCCTGAAATTCCGCTTTATGCATCTATATGTTTCTACAGTGGTATCAGTTTTAGCCTCTTGCATAATATTTTATGATCATGATTGTATGCAACATTATTATTTTGATTCAATTAAGGGAAGATTTATTTATGGCTTGAATTTGCAAAATTAATATATGATATTAATTGATTGGAATCATTAAATCGTGATTTAATTAATTTTTGCTCAAAATAAATTTATAAAATTCCGAAATTTTTATCACAGGGTCGAAATTAACATTTAATATCACATAAAAATTTTCGGATTTTTTAAAATTAAATTCGTCAGATTTTAAATTATTTAATGGTTAATAAGATTAATCATGGAAATAATTTGTTAACAATTAAAGATTTGATTTTTAATTTGTTAAATAAATCTACTGATTATCCCCTAATTTTTATACAACAGCCGAGATTTTTTGGTAATTTTTAACTAATTTTCGGAATTTTTGTATATTAATTATTGAATTTGGTTAATTTTTATGTTTAATTCGATTAATCATAAAATTTAAGGATAACAATTAAAATTTTTAATTTTATTTGTTAATAAAATTCAATAGAACCGCCTCATAATTTAATTCGAATTTTTCGGATTATAATTGTTATTTTTCTGAATTATTTGAATAAAATGAGATAATTATGCCCTAAATTTTGAATTCTTGTTAGATTTAATTTGAATAAAGATTCTAATTGAAATCTAACTTTTAACAAACCTAAAATTCAGTTTTAATTTTGTTAATTTATTCAAATTTTCTGCCATAATTTTCGGATTATCACACCTAATTAAATTTGTTAATCATTAAACAAAAGTTGGATAAAGATTAATTAAATTTGGGTAATTGTTGCACAAATTTACAAATAAAACAACCCACCATGGCTGGGTGGCCCCACCTGAAACGGTGGAGCCACGATGGAGGGAGATTAGGGTGGCAGAAGGGGCGGCGTTCCCGGAGGTCAGGGGTTGCGGTGGCTGACGCAATGCAGGTGGCTACTGTGTCTCACTGCAGCTCCACCGTGGCCTAGCGCTGGTTGGCCTTGCTGCCGGCTTCGTCTGGTGGCTGGGTCGACCAGCGTGACTGGAAAATTTGGGTCGCTGGCCGGCGGTCCTGGTGGCTGCTGGCCGGCGTGACTGGGTTTGGCCTTCGTGCTTCACGGCGAGGCAGGGGCGGGTCTCATGCCTGCCTTCCTGTTCTCTTTATATTAAAAAAAAATAATAAAAAAGGAAATATCAGATCTCCTAAATCACGTGCAATACTGAAATAATATTGTGCGACTTTGTTGCTGCGATTTTTGTGCAGTTACATTATTTGGAAAAATGGAGATTTTATCAAATAAACGATTATTTTCCAAAAGATTTCTGGGAAATGGTCTTTATTGAATGCTTTGGGAAATTTGTTTTTATTGAAAATGAAAGTTGGAATTATAAAATAATTTCCAATATCAATTTTGATTAACTTGATTTTTTTTTTCTTCTCTGAAAATATATTTTGTATGTTGAGCATAAATCATAAGTTTCCAATAAATGCAAATTCTTGACTAATAAGATTATTCTAGCCATATTTAAATAGTAATTGAATTAAAATAATAAAGTTTCTTAAATAATGTTAAACTTAAATTGTTTAAGTTTTTATAATTATTTTGGAAATGTTATTTGCTTATTAATAGTTAATAAGTAAATAATTTGTGTTTAATATAGTTTGACATTATATGCGTGTATGGAATATATATGAAATTTTGTTACAGGCAAGTGACTAGTATGGCCCAAAATAGGATAGAAAATACGATATGCGTATCGTTTTGTATTCTTGTAAATTTTGAAATACGATCTGTGCATCGTTCTGTATTGTTGTAATTTAATTTAAAAGTTTAAATTAGATTATAAAGTTCGTATTATAAGCTCGATGGAGTAAGAAGGTTCAATCAGTAATTCAAGAATGGAGATCCAAGAAAGATGAACAGGAACCCAAGAAGATTTGAGCTTATTTTTTAGGGGCCATACTAGGATCACATTTAATTTTTATGCATTTTATATTGCCTTAAAATGCTTATTGAGTTTATGTATGTGGTTATTTAAAGCAATGTGTTCACTTTTAATTAACCAACATAGTAAACTTAGGTCCCAAAATAATATTGAGTTTAAGTGCTTTTCCATACAACACCTATAAAGCCTTAGATCATGAGTAATAGGTTCTGCCAAAGCAGGGTGTTGCTTATAATTCCGGGGATAGTAGGGTAGGTTTTTGAAACTTACATGTTAATGTGTGGTTTAACTGAACAAAACTATCAAAAGACAAAGTTTTGGGTTTTGAAGCTAAGAGATAGGAAAATACAAAGAGTTGTTAACCTGTCTACCAAGAGTTATAATCAGTTATAATTAGTAAAATGTTTACTTACCTCGAATACTATAAATTAAAGTAGCAGGGCCAAAGTCCGTTTGATTGTAGTGGGAGGGGATCTTGGTTAATTCTTTATTCAATGGGGACTTCTAATTTTGAATAAAGGGTAGTAGTTAATTAAATTTGTTTAATTGCTACTTTTGATAAACATTATATTGAATCTTGCTTTACCTTTTATTGTGGTTATCATGTCTGGTGCAAACAACAACTCTACTTTTAACTTGTGCCCTCTAATTGAAAACAAACTGAATGCACACAACTTCCTACAATGGGAAAAGGCTATGCGAATTGTTCTCAGAGCGGAAGGAAAAGAAAGTGTTCTTGAAAATCCACTCCCTCTTGAACCCCTGCCAGAAAATGCTACTGTAGCTCAATGTCGAGCTAAACAAACTCTCCAGGATAACTCTCTGCAAGTAACATGTTTGATGCTTGCTTGCATGGAACCAGAGTATCAAAAGCGTTTTGATGGTCTGGATGCCTACACAATAATCCAGCAACTGAAAACTTTGTTTCAGAAGAATGCTAGATTAGGGAGGTTGCATAGTATGATGGTTCAGGACGAGGGGAACTTACCTGGTGAACCTGAACATAAGGATGTTCTAATGGTCAAGAGAGGTAAGCAGTTCAAGAGTATCAATGTCATTGAAGTTAATTTAGCTACAACTACTTCTTGGGTATTTGATACCGCTTGTGGGTCGCACATTATTGGTAATGTGCAAGGACTAAAAAGAAGTAGAAGCTTGAGCAAAAGCGAAGTAGATCTCCGAGTAGGCAATGGAGCAAGAGTTGCTGCTTTAGCTGTAGGAGATTATAGTTTACGCTTGCCTTCTGGTTTAATATTAGAACTTTATAATTGTTATTACGTTCCAGTTATTACCAAGAACATAATTTCTATTCCGATTTTGGATTCGGAAGGTTTTTCATTTCAAATTATGAATAATTGTTGTTCAGCATATTTGAATGGTATGTTCTATGTCTCTGCTAAATTATCAAATGGTTTATATGTACTAGACTTACAAAACCATATCTATCACATAGAAAACAAGAAACACAAACCAAATGATTTGAACCCTACTTACCTATGGCATTGTCGATTAGGCCATAAAAGCTCAAAGCGCATAGAGAAACTTCATAAGGATGGAATTCTCAAATCATTTGATTTTGAATCATTTGAAGTATGTGAATTTTGCTTAATGGGAAAAATGACAAAGTCTCCTTTCACAGGCTCAAGTGAAAGGGCCAATGATCTTTTAGCCCTCATACATACTGATGTTTGCGGACCTATGAGTACTTTGGCTAGGGGAGGGTACGGGTATTTCATTACTTTTACTGATGATGTGAGCAGATTTGGATATGTTTACCTCATGCGACATAAGTCGGAATCCTTTGAAAAGTTCAAGGAATTCCAAAATGAAGTACAAAACCAACTTGGCAAGAAAATTAAAGCATTGCGATCCGATCGTGGTGGTGAATATTTATCTCAAGAGTTTGGTGATCATTTGAAAGATTGTGGAATACTTTCGCAATTGACTCCACCAGGGACACCACAGTTGAATGGGGTTTCCGAAAGAAGGAATCGAACTTTATTAGATATGGTTCGGTCCATGATGAGTCTTGCTAACCTTCCTGCCTCATTTTGGGGATTTGCGCTTGAAACAGCGGCATTCACACTCAACATAGCTCCGTCCAAAGCAGTAGAAAAGACGCCATATGAGATGTGGACTGGAAAAGTTCCAAAATTGTCTTTTCTAATTAAGGACATGAGGTTGTGAAGTTTATGTAAAACGTTTACTTTCTGATAAGCTTTCACCCAAGTCCGATAAGTGTCTTTTTGTGGGTTACCCAAAACAGACTAAGGGATACTACTTCTACAACCAAAGCGAAAACAAAGTGTTTGTTGCTCGCGATGGTGTCTTTCTGGAAAAGGAGTTTATTTCCAGAAAAACAAGTGGGAGTAATGTATATCTCGAAGAAATTCGAGATGAGCAACAAATGGATGAGGTTCACACCTCGTCAGAGACGACCCAGCATGAAAATGCTCAGGAGGCGGTGCATTCCATTCATGCGCCTTCTACCGTCCCACTTGGAGATAATCCATGCAAAGTCCCTCAACCTAATGAGGTGGAAACTTCTCCTGTTGTTCCCCAACGTAGGTCTAGTAGAACCGTCATTCCGTCAAAGAGATATATTGATTTCCTTTTGACTGAAAGTTCTGAAATAGAAATTTTAGAACATGAGGAACCTACTAGCTACACAAATGCTTTGACGAGTCAAGACTCCGAGAAATGGCTTGAAGCCATGAGATCCGAAATGGATTCGATGTTTGAAAATCAAGTATGGGACTTGGTTGCTTTGCCTGATGGGGTTAAACCCATAGGTTGCAAATGGATTTTCAAACTGAAAAAGGACAAAGATGGAAACATTGATGTCTTTAAGGCAAGACTAGTGGCAAAAGGTTTTAGACAAATTCATGGTATTGACTATGATGAAACCTTCTCACCAGTAGCCATGCTGAAATTCATTAGGATAATTCTTGCGATTGCTGCCTTTCATGACTATGAGATCTGGCAAATGGACGTCAAAACCGCTTTCTTGAATGGGTTCTTGAAAGAGGATGTGTACATGACACAACCACAAGGTTTTGAAGATCCAAACAGTCCAAGAAAAGTTTGCAAGCTTAAGAAGTCCATTTATGGGCTTAAGTAAGCATCCCGGAGTTGGAACCTCAGATTTGATGAGGCAGTCAAATCTTTTGGCTTCCTCAGAAAGGAAGAGGAATCTTGTATATACAAGAAGTTGAGTGGGAGTAGTATTGCTTTCCTAGTCTTGTATGTGGATGACATACTTCTAATAGGAAACGACAAGACCATGCTTGAGTCAGTCAAGGAATGGCTTAAAAGTTGTTTTTCCATGAAAGACCTAGGAGCTGAATACATCTTGGGAATAAGGATCCATAGAGATAGATCCAAAAGGCTGATTGGACTTAGCCAAGAGACTTATATTGATAAGGTTCTTGCAAGGTTCAAGCTGGAAAACTCCAAAAGAGGTTTCATTCCCATGCAACATGGCATTTCACTTGGCAAGACTCAGTGTCCTTCGACACCTGATGAGGTCAAGCGCATGAGTAATGTTCCTTATGCCTCTGCAGTAGGGTCCATTATGTATGCCATGGTATGCGCTCGACCGGATGTTGCATATGCTTTGAGTATGTGCAGCAGATACCAGTCAAACCCAGGAGAGGCGCACTGGATGGTAGCAAAGAATATCCTTAAGTACTTAAGAAGGACTAAGGATGACTTCTTGGTCTATGGTGGAGATAATGAGTTGGTTGCCACTGGATACACCGATGCAAGCTTCCAAAGTGACAAAGATGATTTCCGATCACAATCTGGTTTCATATTTTGTCTCAATGGAGGGGCTGTGAGCTGGAAGAGTTCTAAGCAGAGTACCATCGCAGATTCTACAACAGAGGCTGAGTATATTGCAGCAAGTGATGCAGCAAAAGAAGCTGTTTGGATCAAAAAGTTCATTAGTGAACTTGGTGTAGTTCCTAGCATTAAAAATGGCATTGAGTTGTATTGTGACAACAATGGTGCCATTTCCCAGTCCAAGGAACCCAGATCGCACCAAAAATCCAAACATGTGCTCAGGAGATTCCATCTTATTCGAGAGATCATTGAAAGAGGGGATGTGAAAGTAAGCAAGGTTCATACTGAGGATAACGTGGCTGATCCTCTGACTAAACCGCTTGCTCAACCTAAGCATGAGAGTCATACTAGGTCTATGGGGCTTAGGCATATGGGAGAATGGCTTTAGTTTGTTTACTTTATGTTTACAATTGTAAAGACATTTATTATGCTTTGAATGTTTATCAATAAAAGTTCATTCTTATTTAATTGTTTGGTTTAGTATTAAATAAAATGTCCAAATAACTTGTGTTTTCAAATAGGATTATCGAAAACGTTTTGATAATGGAACCCTATAAAGTGAACTGAAATCACAACTTATTAAGTCCCTAGTCTAAATCACTAAATTGGACATAAGTGATTTATGTGAAGACTAGCATGTAATTAATTGATAGTGCAGTTCCATGGGCTATGGAGACATAGGGATGTCTAATTGATTATATGGATGTATACTTGATGCATTGAGACTTGAACTAACTAGATTCTAAAAGTAGAATCAAACTTCTATATTTAGTGGATTCCTTAGACATGAGTATGTCTTAATAACCACGAGACAATTAGTTTAACTTTGACGCTGTTAAACGCCGCGCCGTAAAAGGAGGTTATAAAGGCAGTGATCAGGTGGGCTAAGAATTGAGTGGGAGTTATGGTCATACAAGAGTGAATAAGTCCTCCTATTTGATAGGAATGGTGTCTGGGCCTCTTGATGAGCGAGAACTGAAAATTGCATGGCCATGCGGAATGGGATTAAAAGTTAATCTTTATTTGAACAGTTCGAACTCGGCGATCAAGAAACTAGAATTTGAGAATAACAGCGTGTTATCAAATTTTGGCATTAAGAGACTTAAGGAATTTAGCATTGCGTTCTTGTCTTCGGACAAGTGGGAGATTGAAGGAATTATGTCCTTAGACATTTCCGGCAATTACTAAATATAAATAGGAATTAATTATGAAGATAATAAATTAATTATTTTAGTAATCATATTTGCTTGCTAGAGAATAAATGTGATTAGTAGGACAATATTGATTGGACCTACAACTAAAATATATTAATCCTATAAGGTCACACATATAAGCACTAATTGGAATGGGCCCAAAAGGTCCTATGGCAACCGGCCTGCTAAGAGAAATAAGGTTGGGCTTTGTGTTAACTTAAAAGCCCTAAACATTATAATAGTTATAATGTCAGGGATTCAGTAACAACGTTCATTGAATATCTGACACAAAAAGCAAACACAAAACCCTAACGGTCATTCTCTAAACGCCGTACATCCCAAACAAAGCAAGAGACAAATTGTGATCGTTCTCTTCCGTACTAGCATACGTGGGATTCAATTCATGCTTGTGGACTGAGTAGAGGAGCAACAAGTGGGGCTCTAAGATCTTCGAAGCTTGCATACGAACGGGAGAACACGCTTCAAAGGTGATTATTCTTTCGACTTAATCTGATCTGTACTATCGTTATGCATGAGATCCTATGATAGATGTTAGGAAATTGTTTCCTGAAATTCCGCTTTATGCATCTATATGTTCCTACACGGTGTTAGGCGGTTGATGCCGTTAATTCTTATCGTTGTTGATGCCATTGATTTTGTCGCCATTGATGCAGGTTTCAGAGTTGGGAAACAATGGAAACTCACCGGAACGACAGTGGGAGACGATGTTGTTGCGGTGCTAACAGCTGGAAGAAGAGGAGGAGAGGGAAAGAGGAAGAATAAATAAGAAGGAAGATGAGGGATTGACTTCTATGGGAGAGGGGAAGTGAGTGAAAGAAACGAGTAGAAAGAAAAGAGTGGTTACAGGAAGAAGGAGGAGAGAGATGGTTTAAAAAAAAAAAAATTAATTATACAAAGATAAACCTGTCACATTTACTTATCTTACCGGTTACATCCCTTTCGTTTTCTTCCCTCGCGGATGTGTGACAAGAAATATTAAGTAAAACGGGATGAACTGTGGGCGTTAGCCTCTTTTTATTAGACTTTGGAGTCCCCATTCGGTTTTCAACGACAAGGAGAAAAACTGACAAAACCAAGTTATTGTGATACGAAAGTAGCATATTTTAGGCTCAAGCTCGATCACGTATTTGACCACAACGGTCGTAGGTCCCCTTGTGATCCCTGATGTGGAGATCGCTCAACATACATCCAACGGAGTAGAGATTGAGGGTTCGGGGGACATTTACTAATACGGGGAGTGACAAGTATTAGCACATGAAGCGGTCCTTACTAGTTCAACGTAACGATGATGGGATATGCGTTAAACTACATTACTAATCTGGATTGCTTTTAATGCACACATATTAACTAATAGATGTCAAAAATATTATTTAGATTAATTTAAGGTACCTAACAAGAATTCGGATTGTCCATCGAATATCTTTTTAGGCGTTATAAATAATCAGTTAATGTTGACAGATATATAATGGTGACTAAAGCAATAAAGCAGATTATAGCACGTCACAATATAGTTTTGGCCATATTGCGGTACTCAGAAAACTAACCACTTGTCTTTACTCATTTTCCTTTTACGCAACGTACTTTCCTTACTAGACTCTTGGGCAGGATCCAGGCTTATTTTAAGTGCTTATACGGGCAGAGTTCCGCTTTACATGAGTTAATACGGCGGACTACGCAATATAGGGAACTATTATCGGGACATACGGAAGGCTTAGACTTAGGCTTAACTTCTGTATAGTATTGAGATTATGATTTGGTGCCCTTTACTCGGCTGGTTGGAGGTCCTATTTTGTAGGAAAAGAGTGCCGTGAAAGATAGAGACATTCGCAGTTTGAGAACAGCTAAAAAGCTTATGTGCGCGAGAAATTTGTCCGCGTTGCAACACCCGATTGGGCACGAAAAAAGCCCTGCCCGGCACAAGCACGAAAAAAGCCCTGCCCGGCACAAGCACGAAAAAAGCACGGCCCGGCACGGGCACGAAGTTGTGGGCTGTGGGCCTTAATTTTTTGAAAAAAGCACGACAATGCACGACACGACTCGATCCGACACAACAAAGAAAGCTAAATATAGTAAAATTAGCCTTAGGCACGACGGGCCGGCCCGGCCTGGCACGAAAGGCCGTGGGCTTGTGTCAGGCCTGGGCCTTATTTTTAACTTTTCGGCCAGGCCCGGCCCGACACGACATGAAACAATGTGGGCCCGGTGTGGGACCGGCCCGGTTAGGCCCATGGGCTCGGCCCGGCCCACGACCATTTTTATGAGCGTGAAAGTGCCAGATTAACTTTAGAATTTGTATTTGAGTTGGACTGAAATGAGGACGTGAGATAAATCTTGCGCGTAGAAGTTGGCGCGAGTAAATTGTCGCACTAGGCCCTGTGCGCAAGAAAATTCTTGCGCACTTTTATTTTCCACGCGTTTTATCCAGCTTAATCCGATTGTTTTCCAAATCAAAACTCTTTTTTAGGCTTTTTATCCTTATTTCAAGTTATTCCCAACTAAAACTCTATTTTCAATCTTTTTTAGGAGTTTAATTGGAATGCAACTAAAACTCCGTTTATTGCTTTTCTATCTCTTTTAGGAGTTTAATTGAATTCAACTAAAATTCTCCTTTTGTCATTCTATTTTAGGGGTTGAGTTGGTCATCTAACGCGTTATGCGCCTCACCCACATTCTCATGTGTCATCACTTCTCCCAAAGACCATTGATCAAACTCATCATCACTGCCCAGACCTTGTACACCAACATCAACATTACTTTGCAAATGAGAAATTCCATTTGGTGACACTACTACAAAAATAGCCAAAGAAACCGGGCAAAACAAGGCAAAGAAACCTCACTTTATACGGTGCCTAGGTAGTAGGTCTCTTAGCATAAGAAATCGGAATTTTCATCTGGTTTCTTTGATATATCTAAGGAACCGATTTTGACAGAAAACTGGTTTCTTAGATCCTTTTTTGTGAATTTAAATACAAAGAATAAGGGACCGAATTGATGAAATATGCGGTTTCTTTGACTGTACTAGGAAACCGCATTGTTACAAAGTGCGGTTCCTTAGATTTTTTTTAAGAGACTGTATTTTAAGCATCTACGGTTTCTTTGATACCCCTCTGGTATAAACGTGTACAGTCTGTGAAACAATATTTATTAAATATCTGGTTTCTTTGATGTTATTTTAATTTTTTTATTAAATTTTAAATTCTTGCTACAACCAATAAATTATTGGCAGCAAAACTCCTGACTTTTCTCTCCAAGTTTCTCTCTGGTGCATGATACCTTATCGTGCACCCCTGCCATGGCAAGAAAATCTGGATCGAAAAATCAGGGGAACAAGCATGGAAATGGTAAGTCGAAACCTCGAGGTCCATCATCTGATTCTCAAGCTCTGAAAACTCGCTCATTGGAGGAAGTTCTTGGGGTGGAAGCAATTGATTTTGGCATTGAGAATGAAGTGCTGACGCCTAAATCGAGTTTGCACCAACTTCAAATTCGCTCTGAATTGCGACATTCTTTCAATGATTACTTGCAAGCAATACACAATTTCAATGGTATTGCGAACTCAATCCAAAAACAATTTGGACGTAGGTATAATTCCTATCCTACTTGATGAAACTGTTGATGATACTACTGATGATGATTCGAATAATATTGTGATTGATAATGAGGTTGGAAATAATGTTGAACCTCTGGATGTGAATGGTGATGATCCTAATGAGACTGAACCTAATAATCCTGTAGAAATTGAGTTGGAAGATATTCAGGAAGAGGTTGAGTTTTGGATGTCAGCTGTTGTTTGTTATGTTGTGGGTGATAATCCTCCAATTAATGTTATGGAGGGATTCATTAGGCGCATCTGGAAACATTTGAATGTTGATAAAGTGATTATGGTGAAGAGGGGAGTATTCATTGTTAGATTTCTCACCATGGACTCGAGGGATAAGGTCTTAAATGGCCATTACTTTTTTGATAGCAAACCCCTAATAATGAAGCCATGGGATTCTGATATGGACATGGATAAAGAGGAGGTCAAATCTGTGCCTATTTGGGTGCAATTGAAGCTTGGTTTCAAATACTGGGGGGAGAGAGCTCTGTTCAAGATCATTAGCCAAATAGGGAAACCTATTAAGAGAGATCAAGCTACAATAAATAGGGACAAATTGCAATTTTCTCGAGTGATGGTGGATGTTCCATTATCTAAGGAGCTTCCTGATTGTATTTCCTTTAGAGATGAGAATGGCTTGATGGTGAAAGTAGGATTGTACTATGAATGGAGGCCTACATTGTGTTCTAAATGCAAGATGATAGGACATTTTCAAGAAGAGTGTAGACAAGGCAAAACTAAAAGAGTATGGGTGCAGAAAGCTAAGCAAGTGCAGCCAGATGCAGCATTGCATACTGCTACAAGTCCAGTGGTTGATCCAGATGGGTTCCAAAGATCTCTAAGACCTATTAGAGTTAGAACATCTCCAAGGGAACCAGTTAGAACCTCCAATGTTTTTCAGATTCTTGATACTAGATTGAATGGAGATGCAGGTGTGTGTGATGATGACACCATTGGTGAGGAACATAGAGTTATTACACCTGGAAGGGGGGACCCTTCCCACTCTCATGGATAGAATAGCTGCTTGGAATGTCAGAGGCCTTAACTCACTTCAAAAGCAGAATGAAGTTAAACACTTCATTCAGAAATATGAAGTGGGGTTGGTGGGGCTTCTGGAGCATAAGGTGAAGCTGCCTAATTTGGGTAAGCTTTATCAGAAAGTTTTTGCAAAGTGGTGTTTTACTAGTAATGCTAGTTATCATCCTGGTGGTAGAATAATTGTGGCTTGGAAGGCTGGTAGTTTCAATGTCAATATAGTTGCTGCATCTAGTCAGTTTTTGCATTGTCATATTACTCCTGCTAGTGGTATGCCTGCTTTTTTCTGTACCTTCATATATGCTCATAATGAAGCTGGGTTGAGACAGAATTTATGGAGAGATTTAAATCTAATTCATACTGCTGCCCTTTGGATTTTATGTGGAGATTTTAATTGTGTTATGGCCCCTGAGGAAAGGATAGGTGCTCCTGTTAATTAAGCAGTGTGATATAGTGGAAATGTGTGGGTGTATGCATAATTGTGGTATGGAGGATTTGAAGAGTGTAGGGAATCTGTTTACTTGGAATAATAAACAACAAGGGAGTAAGAGAGTCTTTTCAAAGATTGATAGAATGTTATCAAATCAAGCATGGCTAGATGTTTATCCTGATGCAGAAGTTTGTTATCTACCTGAGGGTCAGTTTGATCACTCCCCAGGGTTGCTTACTGTTTATCCTAGAGTAAATGGAGGAAAAAAGCCTTTTAAATACTTTACTATGTGGAAACCATCTCCAGTTTTTGCTGATACTGTTAAGACAGCCTGGAACACTCAGATTGGGGGGAGTAAAATGTTTATAGTTGTCAGCAAGTTGAAAAAAGTGAAGATTGCTCTCAAGGAATTGAACAAGAGTGGTTTTACTGATGTGCATGCTGCTGACTTGAGAGCTCACAATGAGCTCATAGCAGCTCAAGAAGCTATGCATAAAGATCCCACTAATATGGATCTAGCTGATGCTGAGTTGAGAGCTATTCATGAGTACAAAGAGAAGCATAAGATATATTTAGAGTTTTTGAGCCAAAAAGCTAAAGTAGCATGGCTAAAAGATGGGGATGCAAACACTGCTTTGTTTCATCAGAGTATCAGAAGCAGAAATTTGAAGAATCAAATTTACAACATTCATGATATGGGTGGTGTATGGAAGGATAATCCTACTGAGGTTGCTGATGCCTTTTTAGATTATTACAAGCAGCTGTTGGGGAGTAAAATGAGAATAGAACCCCTGTATTGAAGGAGGTGGTGCAGTTAGGTCCTGTGTGCCAAGCTCCTCACAAAGCAATTTTAAATGTAAGTTACACTGCAGATGAAGTTAGGGCTGCCCTTTTTTCTATTCCAGGAGCCAAGGCACCTGGTCCAGATGGATTTGACTCTCATTTTTATAGAGATTCTTGGCATATTGTTGGTGATGAAGTGGTTGCTGCTGTTCTTGATATGCTGAAGCATGGTAAAATTTTGAAAGAGTTGAACCATACAGTGATTACCTTGATCCCAAAAACCAATTGCCCTAAAGATGTGACTGAATTTAGACCAATATCCTGCTGTAACACACTTTACAAGTGTCTTACTAAGGTGCTGTGTGGAAGGCTTAGACATGTACTGCCAGATCTTATCTTAGAGAACCAAGGGGGCTTTGTGCATGGTAGGTTCATTGTTCATAATATTATGGTTGTTCAGGATTTGGTGAGACAGTATGGAAGGAAGGGTGTGAAGCCTAGTTGTCTCATGAAAATTGATTTGCAAAAAGCTTATGATACTTTGGATTGGCAATTTCTCCAGGAAATGTTAGAGCAGTTAGAGTTTCCACAGCATTTTGTAAACTTGGTGATGCAATGTGTTTCCACTCCCATGTTCTCTCTGATGTTTAATGGTTCCATGCATGGGTTTTTTAAATCCAAGAGGGGATTGAGGCAGGGTGATCCCATTTCACCACTCTTATTTGTCATATGCATGGAGTATCTGTCAAGAATCTTACATAAGATGAGTGATATGCCTTTGTTTGGTTTCCATCCAAGGTGTAGAGAGATCAAACTCACCCATCTGTGCTTTGCTGATGATTTGATCTTATGTTGTAAGGGTGAGTATCCTTCTATTCTATTGCTACTCAAGGCTTTTAAACTCTTTTCTGTTTCTTCTGGCCTCAAAGCTAATCAACGGAAGTCATCCATTTACTGTCATGGCATGACAGATACTGAAGTTCAAAGGGTGGTAGATGTTTCTGGTTTTACCAGAAGCTATCTTCCTTTCAAATATTTGGGGGTTCCAATATGCTCTAAAAAGATCTCTAGTGCTCAATGCAGTCACTTGGTGGATAAAATTATAGCTAGAATCAAAATTTGGAGCTCCAAAAATCTGTCTTATTCTGCAAGAATGCAGTTGATCAATTCTGTTTTGTTGAGTCTGCATATTTACTGGGCTCAAATTTATGTGTTGCCAAAGAGTGTTTTGCATGATATTGGGAGGATTTGTAGGGCTTTCTTGTGGAGTGGTCAAGCATAAAGTCAGAAACCTAGTAATGTTGCTTGGGATAATACTTGTTGTGGGAAGCAATTTGGTGGTTTGGGTTTTAGGGATATAAATTTGTGGAATACAGCAGCAATGGGCAAATATGTTTGGGCTCTGGCTATTAAGCAGGATAATGTGTGGATCAAGTGGATCTCTTCAGTGTATCTCAAAGATGGGGATTGGTGGGAGTATAAACCTCCAGTTTCTGCAAGTTGGTATTGGAAGCAAATCTGTAAAACAAAAGAACAACTGAAGCATTTCTTCACTCAATCTGACTTCAGAGGTATGGCAACCTATTCTGTGAAGCAGATTTATGAAACAATAATTGGCACTAAACCTAGAGTACATTGGGATAAAGTAGTTTGGAATAGATTGAATATCCCCAAGCATAGATTTATTAGCTGGCTAGCCATGCAATCAAGACTCCAGACCACCTCAAAGATGGCCAGAATTGGAGTTAGTCAGTCAGCTATGTGTTTGATCTGTGGGCAAGAAGATGAAACTCATCAGCATCTGTTTTTTCAATGTGTTTATAGCTGTGATTGCATCAGAGCTATTAAATCCTGGCTGGGTTTGTCCATTAATATTAACAGCCTAACCAATTTGATTAGTCAAATTGGGCATAGCAGGTGGTCTAAATTTAAGAAGCAGGTATATTATGCAGTTTTGATGGCTGCAGTGTATCTGATTTGGCATTGTAGGAATACTAGCTTCTGGGAAAACTATGTTCCTACTGTGAATCATACTGTGAACAAGTTGAAGCAAGTGGTGAGAGGTAGAATTCATGCTGTCATGCCTAAGAGTGTTAGCAGAAAAGATAGTGAGTGGTTCATGAGCTTGTAATGTTTGTTGCTTGCTGTTTGCAGCTTTGTATAGCTAGTTGTTTGCTGACTCCTTGTGATTAGGGTCCAACCTAGTTGGATCGTAATGCTTGGAGTTAGCTTAGGTTGTATTCTTGTTTGACATTAATATATTTCTCACTTGGTTAGCAAAAAAATAAATTATTGGCAGATAATATATTTTCAAATTACATGGTACCTGTAGATTCCATCTAATATCCAAATTGGCTCAATGGTATAATAATAATCCATCAACTCTATAATATGTATAAAAAATCTCAAAACCGACCAATGTACAACTTCTTGTTCTCCAAAGCAATAAATAAAACTACTGTGAATTAAAATTCTCAAAAACTTGATTACACGTTGACAATACTTTACATCCTGCAACATGCGTCAGTTCTTCTTGCAGAGTTTAAAGAGACTGCATGCATGACTACTCTTATACTAGATTGCATTTGGACAGACTGACTAATTAACAAAGGCAGAATCGAAACCAGATTGACTGTATTCTCAATACCAGCTTTGGCAGCTTCAAAAGATTCCTTTCAACCCTGAAGTCTTAAACTCTCAATACCAACTTTATAGATTCCTTTCAACCCTGAAGTCAGCATAATTCAATCATCAAAATGAAGTGTAGAGAATGAGCAAATAAGATTTTTTCTGAGGTTAATAGGGAGGTTTCTCTTATATTCAATATGGATTGGTGCAGTTGGATCCAACTCTGATTCCCTGTTAAACAAACCTTGGAAACATTTGCAAACAGCAAAGCGAGATACTAAAGAAGACCAGCAACAACCAACATCAACCCAACATCTAGAAGTAACCGTTTCTCTATAATCAATCATAAATTGTTAAGCCATAAATTAAATTTGAAGTTGTAGATATCATATGCAGGTGCAAACGAAAATAAGACAATATTGCCTAATCAAAAGCATATCCTTGACCAGAATTACCAGTACCCAGACTAGATTAGCTGCAAGAACCATATTCGACTTTGACGCCAAGAACTAGTTGATTTCTACGAGCACTCTGAGCATCTTCTCCTGCTACTGGCACTAAATCTATACACGATCACTCCATCAGGAACCCATTTTTTTAGCACCCAACAAGTCACTATTGTTATTCTTCATCAATTAAATAATATCTAAACGCTGTCAGGAAAATTCTAATGAAACAGATGTATTTAAGACTTTGCAAATAAGAGCTCATGGCGACATCACTACTAAAATCGTTGACCTTGCACCCCTTCCAATCATGAAAAGATGAAATCATATTATGCTCCTCATAAAACAATTACAAGCACAAACCTGGTGGTTCAAATATCCATTAACCTAAGATCATGGCCTCAATCTCAAGGTAATTTTCTCGTGGGAAGAAAAAACTAGGGTTTGTAACCTAGGCTCATGATACCTTGATAAATTAGGGCTCACTCTCTGTCATTCTCATTAATTCTCTACGTATATATATTACATAGGAAGGCTAATTAGGTACGTAACTCCGTATATCTAGAATATTATAATATCACTACAAAAATTTGTATCTTTTATGGCAACCTAATAACGACAGGTGAAAATCCCGTCGCAAAAGGGCTTTTGCCACTACAAGAATTTGTATCTTTAACGACAACCTAATTACGACGGGTCAAAAATCCCGTCGCAAAAGCCTTTTGCGACGGGGCTAACAACCAAACAATGACGGGAATAACCGTCGTAAATGTCTTTTACGACGGGTTTACGACGAATTTACGACGGGATTTCTATTAACGACTGCCCCTTTTATGACGGGTTTGCGACAGGAAATCCCGTCGTTAATCAACGATTATTGGCCTTTTGCGACGGGATTTCCCGTCGTTAATAGTACAATTTCTTGTAGTGTGCGACGGGGATAACAACCCAACAAAGACGGGAACAACCGTCGCAAATGTCTTTTACGACGGGTTAATGACGGGATTTCCCGTCGTTAATAGTACAATTTCTTGTAGTGTGCGACGGGGATAACAACCCAACAAAGACGGGAACAACCGTCGCAAATGTCTTTTACGACGGGTTAATGACGGGATTTTCGTTTAACGACGGCCCCCTTTTATGACGGGTTCACGACGGAAAATCCCGTCGTTAATCAACAATTATTGGCCTTTAGCGACGGGATTTCCGATCGTTAATAGTACAATTTCTTGTAGTATATTAACATACTCCCTAATATACTCCGTATATTTCGTATATACTATCGTAACAAATGATTAAATGGTTATCTTTATACGGTAATAATTTTGAGAGAAACTTTTTATTAAAAAGATTTTTTTTAATATAAAATTGTTATAAGGTCATAATTCTTACAACCGATAGTATCTGATAAATTTTCGTAAATTAGACAACTTGTTATAAAAAATCTTCACCTAACACATACCCACAATTGTACTATTATACTTCGTATACAATTTTGAGAGCAAACTATTCTAATTTAATTATATTTATCCTTTTCTAAAAGGGTACAATTATAGGCAAAACCTCAAATATTGTGCCTGTGATGCATATGACAAACAAGCAATTCAACCTATTATGAACCCATGCATTCTTAATTTGGCATGCAAAATCATCACATAGTGGGGTAACCCTTATATTTCTCCTTACCATCCCTTTAGACTTTGAGTTTTACCAGAAACACCAATATTTCTCTCTTCAACCAAAACAACCAGCAAATGAACAACTTGGCTAAACTACATTATTAGCCCTTATTTTTCATATATATTAGGTACACAAAAACACACAGCAATTTTTTTTTAAAACAATCACACCAAATCAAACATCTATCGAATCAAATGGATCGCGTTTTCTTGATGTTATTGCCTCTTATGCTTGGTGTAATCCTACAGCAAAATGTAGCCATGGGGTACATCCATATCAGAGGTGGCGTTCCGATCAAAATGCAGGTTAACAACAAGTTCGAACCAAATAATCCCCTAATCGAAAAGGCGTGTGCAAACGCAAAACACAAAGAGTCATGTATCCTAACCCTAAAGTCATTCCCAGAGAGTAAAACTGCTGACATGAAGAAATTGGCATTTTTGTTTCTAAACACGACTAAGTCTCTAGGGCTTGAAATTGCTACATGGGTTGGTGATAAGCTAGAGGACCAAGAGTCAATGGGTCCTGGTATCGACCAAGCCTTAACCGACTGCAACGACCAATACACCGATGCAATGGCTCAACTCGAAGACTCGTTGGTTGCCTTCTTCTCTAATTCTTATAAAGATGTTAACACTTGGATGACGACCGCGATTAAGAATGCTGAATCTTGTGAAGAAAGCCTTAAAAAGGGAAATGCAGTTGATGTTATGGGTAACAGAAATAAGATGTTTGTGCAACATTGTTCTAATGCTTTGGCTGTTGTCAATGTCTTGGCTCAGACCAAACCCTAAAAAATAACTTAAATCAGTATTCTATATTTATTTAATTAGGTTATTTTTCTTCTTCATTTTCAGCTGTGTGCAATGATGTGTATGTGTTGATAATGTCTAATGACTAATGAGGTAAATATTGTTTACACCCAAAAAAAGAACTAATTAATGAGGTAATATTGTTCTATTTTTATTTACATTACATACTCTTTCCGTTCCAAAATAATTATCGCTTTAACCTTTGTACACTTTTGTGGTGGGAGGAACATGAGATATTTAATTTGTTTTTTAACCAAAATTATTAATTAAAGAGATGGATTTTAAGTAAATTATAAGCAAATATCTCATGCTACGCATTATCACTTTTTCCTATGCATATATATTTTTATAATTCACACACAGTTTCGTAATATATAATGGCCAATATTTTTGTTCAACTTAATGTGGAAATCTATCTATACCTAGTACTCCCTCCGTTTCAAAATGTTTGTTACGTATTCCTTTAATAGTGTTTCAAAATGTTTGTTACATAAAGAATCTTTCTATTTATAAACTTGTTACTATTATGATTTTTTGAGCCAACTTTTATTTCTAATTGGTCCAACTTTTCACACTACAAGAAATTGTACTATTAACGATGGGAAATCCCGTCGCGAAAGGCCAATAATCATTGATTAACGACGGGATTTCCTATCGCGAACCCGTTATAAAAGGGGGCCGTCGTAAATAGAAATCCCGTCGTAAATCCGTCGTAAACCCGTCGTAAAAGACATTTGCGACGGTTATTCCCGTCATTATTTGGTTGTTAGCCCCGTCGCAAAAGGCTTTTGCGACGGGATTTTCGACCCGTCGTAATTAGGTTGTCGTTAAAGATACAAATTCTTGTAGTGTCAACTCAATAAATCTCATGCAACCAAAAGTCACATTATGACAAGTTAGCAATCTATGTGATTTTTAATTATTGGTTCATTTTGATAATAAACCAATCTTATTGGTTGTTGTGAGGGGGTCGAAAAAGCATGAGGCTAATGCGTGACCTCGTCCCTCGTGGGTGTGACGCTTCTTTTCTGTCAAATCAAGTGTAATTGGATTTCCTGTGAGTTTACACCCAATTGACTAGTAATATAGGAGTCGCCATTCAGTTTTTAACGACAATGAGAAAAACTGACAAAACCCGTTTATCGTGACATAAAGGGAGTGCAATTATGCTTCACCACGACGGCCGTAGGTTCCCTTGTGATCCCTGGTGGAGGGGATCGCTCAACGTACATCCGCAGGGTAGAGATTGAGGGTTCGGGGGACTGTAACTACCGAGAGGAGTACTCGCTCTTCGATAACTCCAGAGGCAGGATATCCTTACTAGCTCAGCATAAATAATTGAAGGGACATGCGTTAACTATTAAACTAATCTGAGTTGATTTTATCAATATGCAACATATAGTACTAGATCGAACGCGATTATCTGATTTAGATTGTTTTAAGGGACCTAGCATGATAATCCAATTTCCCAAAAATATCATATTTATTAAGCGTGATCGAACAATCAGATTTTAGTTAGTTTAACAGTTCATAAAAGGGCGAGGAAAGCAATTAAACCATGGAAAAGGGACACATTACGACGCACCCTTGAGAGGTGCGTCACGGTTCTCAGAAAACTAACCACTTTGACTTTGCTATTTCTCCTTTTATTTAACGAATCTCAAATTATGGGACGGGATACGTTCTGTTCGATTTATGGATCGATTGCGACAGAACGCGTGATCAGTTTTGCAGCGTGAGGCTTAGGCTTAGGGGTTTAGAGTCAATACTCAGAATATAATTGTGTGTTGTCCTTTTCACGTCGAACTTAAGGCCCTATTTATAGAAAAGAGTTCGTGGAAAGATAGAATTGCAGAACTCTAATCCACGAGGAATTAGGAAAAAACACGTACCAGGTATTTTCAGCGCCCAGGCCTGGGCGCCGAAGATTTCGGCGCCCAAAGCCAGGCGTTGAAAATAGGGTCTGGGCTGTTTTTCTTAGTCAGATTCGGATTCCTAGAATCCGGAGTTCATTAAGAGACTTAATCCGAGTTATTTGGTGCGTATCAATTTACGAAGATGTGACACCTGGCACGTATTGCGCCCCCTAAGCAGAAATCATGCAAAGTCTACTCCGGGGCATGAGTATTAATCTAGGTATCTACGATGTATGTATTTAAGTATGTATAAATGTACGTATAAAACCTATACCTGGAAAAGGGCTTAATTAGTATGTATCCCAAGTGAATTACTAAGCACAATAGGCCCAAATAGCCCACTATTGCTACAAGGGATCAGAGAATTGTAAGGAGAAAGGACACGTGTCCTTCTCCCATTCCCCAGCCAATCATGTAAGGGGAATATTAGGTCATTCCCACAAAAACCTAGTACTATAAATATTCCCACTTCCCTAGAAAAAGGGGTCACAATCAATACATTCTAGAGCAATTGCTGCTCTGCCTTCTCTCTACTTTCTCTCTCTATAAAAATACAATCTTGTTTAATCTTTAAAAGTTACCAAGAAACCTCCAAGGTATCTCACCGGAAAAACCCCACAACATTTGGCGCCGTCTGTGGGGAGGTACGGTAACATGGAAGATCAACGACAGGACAACGATGCTGGGCGGCCTACGCGCGTAGAGCGGCCACCCCTCGAAAGAGAAATGCCGACTGAACATCATACGCCGGCCACAAGAATCACTGAAGATGTCGCGCGTACATTTGCGGCCGGGCACACCCCTCGTCACACTGCCGAGGTAGAGGTGCTCAGCGAGGAGGACGACCAGGCCAATCGCACCCCTCCTGGAGGACACCTGGATCCTCGGGTGGATACGGTAATAGAGGAGAACCCTGATATGCCTGTCTCTGTGGGTGCTCTTCGGGCTATTTTGGCTGAGTTCCAAGCTGATGTGGGGAAGACAGTTAATGCTGAGGTATAGAAGAGTATGCTGATTTACACCACTGCTGTGGCTGCAAATCATGAGAGGCCGGCAAGCAATAGGCCAACACTTTCTTTGCGCCCCCCAAATGTCTGGACCAGGCTGACAGGCGAGGACCTAAGGAGACAGCCGCCAACAAGTCAGCCCAATCAGGCAATGTCTTACCTACCACGCCGAATGCCACGGCGGCTGATCGGAGAAACGTCCCGAGGACGTGAGCAGCCACGCGCAGAGCAGTTGCCCGACTCTGAGTCTGAACTTTCTGACACTGGGTCAACCCCCGTCATGCCGGATAGACCTCTCCCTCATCCAACTTATACGCATCTGAGCCAGGCACGTCCAGGGGCCACCCGTCCAACCCGTCAAACTCGCGGACGCGAGTCCTCCCAGCGGCTACCCTACTCCAGGCGTCAAGACCCTGTATATCACATTCAGGAGGGGGTGTCCAACATGGCCCTAGGGCACACCACCCCTTTTGCAGACTCCATCATGAGAGCCCCGAGGGAACCCAAAGTCAAGCCGCCCAACATTGATGCTTACGATGGTACCACAGATCCGGACATGCACCTCTTGGTTTACCGGCATCACATGTATGTCCAAGGAACAACTGACTCAACCTGGTGTAAGTATTTTCCGGGCACACTCAAAGGAGTAGCCTCTAAGTGGTTCGAGAGACTTCCAGCCGGAACTATTCGCTCTTTTTCGGAGCTCGAGCTATTATTCTCTACTCGGTTCATGGCTCACATGGAAGAGAAGAAGACGAGCATGCATCTGAGTAGGATTCAGCAAGGGAAGGACGAGTCCCTGAGGAGTTATGTGAAGAGATTCAATCTAGAGGCAGGGCAAATTCCGGATTTGCCAGATGGTGTTGCATTCGATAACTTCATTCGAGGGCTTAAAAAGGGCTCTTTCAAGTTTGATCTGGTAAAGAAAAGCGTCCGAACAATGGCAGAAGTGCTGGATGAGGCGGAGGCCTTCATTCATGCAACAGAGATTTGCAGCGTCCCGAAAGACCCCAGAGGAAGTGATACCGCCGAGCTAGCGGCAAAAAAGGAGAAATTTGAAAAGAAGAACCGGCCTAACGGGACGTGGGCTATTGCAAAAGAATCAGACAGGGCTCCCGGAGCGGCAGGTCAGAAACGGCCCAGAACTTATGATCGGGAGCGATTCGAGTATAACACAGACATGTACGCAATCCTGATGGACGTCGGGTCCAAATATGACATTGATCGTCCATTTCCCATGAAGTCACCACCAGAAAGTAGGGACCCCAAACTGTACTGTCACTTTCACAGTGACATTGGGCATGACACCAATGAATGTAAGAGCTTGAAAAGGGCATTGGACGGCCTAGCCACCAAGGGGTTCTTAAAAAGTTATATCATCAGGAACACGGGAGGTTCTGGCAAACCCTTCTACAAGAAAAACAAATCCCCTCCCTCGGAGGAAGATGGGAATCGTACCGACCCAGAGTGCGTGGCAGTCATCTCAGGAGGATTGGCCGCCGGCGGGCCGACCATGAGGGGCCAGAAGGATTATGCCAAGCGATTGGGGCAAGTGATGTTGTCCGGCAAGGCCACTGTTGACCCGTTTCCAAAAGTTGAAATCGGCGAGGCCGACCGTGGGAAAATCTCCACCCCGCAAGATGATCCTTTGGTAATTGAGTTAAAAGTTGCTAACCTAAGGGTTAGGCGTATTTTGGTTGATACAGGAAGTTCGTCGGACATAATTAGTCTAGAGTGCTTGAATCGGCTGCAACATGATCCCTCAAAAATTGAGAAAATCCACTATCCCATTATAGGCTTCGGAGGTAGTGTCATCCACCCAGTCGGCATAATTACCCTTCCTCTGAGGATGGGAAATAAAAAGGAATCTCGGCAAATGGATGTCCGTTTTCTCATAGTGAAAGATCTGACGGCATATAACATCATCTTGGGGCGTCCCACGTTGAACAGGGCAAAGGCTGTCATTGTGACTCATCTGATGCTTCTTAAGTTCATTTGTGACGATGGGAGCGTCAGCACTATACATGGTGACCAGCAACAAGCTAGAGATTGCTACCTAACCACCTTGAGTCCAGAAGCATGGGGGACGGGTGAAGAGAAAGGGACGTCGAGCAACAAACGAAAATGTGGCGACACGCAACCCAAGGTCGTCAAAGAAACATTAACTATCTCAGCAGGGCACATGGAAGAGAGACGCCCAGAGCCTGTTGGGGCCCATTTCAATGTGGTTTTAAACACAGACAAACCTGACAGAGTAGTGCCCATCGGGATTTCTCCTGACGACCCGCTGGCGGCAGAGTTGGTCCACCTTTTGAGAGAATTTGAAGATATCTTTGCTTTCACGGTGGACGAAATGCCGGGTATTGACCCTGCTGTGGCCGTCCATAAGCTGAATGTGGACCCAAACTTTAAACCGGTTCGTCAGAAGAAAAGGAACCATGGGGAAGATAGAAATCAGGCGGCAGCCGCGGAAATACAGAAGTTGATGGAGGCTGGGTTCGTCAGGCCTAGTCAGTACCCCGACTGGGTTGCTAACGTGGTTCTCGTCAAAAAACCTAATGGTACCTGGAGAATGTGTGTTGATTACACCAACCTCAATAAGGCATGTCCAAAGGACAGTTTCCCATTGCCCAAGATTGACCGGCTCGTCGACTCTACAGCGGGGCATGCCATGATGAGCTTTATGGATGCCTACTCAGGGTTTCACCAGATTCCGTTGTGGCCTGACGACCAGGAAAAAACGTCATTTGTTACTGAACAAGGCCTTTACTGCTACAAGGTGATGCCGTTTGGGTTAAAAAATGCACCGGCCACCTTTCAGCGTCTTATTAACACTGTGTTCATTAAGTAGCTCGGCAGGAATATTGAAGCTTACATTGACGATATGATCGTAAAAAGTAAGCTGAGGGCGGCGCACATAACTGATCTCAGGGAGACATTTGAGACTATTCGAGCTTACAACATGAGGTTGAATCCTAAGAAGTGTGTGTTCGGGGTGACGGCAGGCAAATTCTTAGGTTTCTTGATTGATGAAAGAGGAATTGAAGCCAACCCAGACAAAATCCAGGCAGTAATTGATATGAGCTCACCAAAGACAGTGAAGGAGGTCCAGCGGCTCACAGGTTGCTTGGCCGCCCTGGGCAGATTCCTTTCCAGGGCTGGAGACAAGTGCCACTACTTTTTTAGGTCTGTCAGAAAGAAGGCCAAGTTTGAATGGTCGGACGAGGCCGAGGCGGCATTGGTCAGATTAAAGGAGCACTTACACACCTTGCCTCGTCTTGTTAGTCCCTTGCTAGGAGAGACTTTGTACATGTATCTCGCCGTGTCCGAGCACTCGTTGAGTGCCGTTCTACTGACAGAGAGGGAGGGAATACAGATGCCGGTATACTTTGTCAGTCATGTTCTTCAAAATGCTGAAGTTAGATATCCTACAGTGGAAAAGTTTGGCTTAGCTCTGTTCATGGCCAGCAAAAAGCTCCGTCCTTATTTCTTAGCTCACAAAATAGTGATCTACACCGATCAGCCGCTCAAACTGCCCTTCACAAAGCTGGAGGCGTCAGGACGAATGCTGAATTGGGCAATAGAGCTGAACGCCTTTGATATCACCTATGAGCCGAGGAAAGCTGTCAAGGGACAGGCATGTGCCGACTTCATTGTTGAAATGACGAGGCCAGACTTTGCCAAGAATACAAGCAAAGTGTGGACAGTGTATGTAGACGGCTCATCCACACAGAATGGATGTGGAGCAGGGATAATCTGTCACTCCCCAGAAGGAGATACTTTTGAATATGCTATGCGATTTAACTTCCAGGCGTCAAATAATGAAGCCGAATATGAAGCCTTGCTTTGTGGCATTAAAATGTGTAAGGCGGCAGGCGCCGAGGAGATTGTAGCACTATCTGACTCCCAACTGATTGTGAGCCAAGTTAATGGGACCTACGAAGCTAGGGATCCGACTATGGTCAAATACATGCAGGCCGTCCATCAGGAAGTAGAGCCACTGAAAAGTTTTGAAGTAAAGCAAGTCCCTCGCTCGGAAAATAACCAAGCTGATGCCCTGTCAAAGTTGGCAAGTTCCGCGTCTTGTGATACCCCTCGGCACGTGTTTTGGGAGGTAAAAGAGCACAAAAGTGTTGAGCAAATGGAGGTGGAAACTCTTGACAGAACGTCCACATGGATGGATGACATAGTAAACTTCAAAATGAATGGAGTCTTGCCCGAAGACTCAAGGGAAGCGGAAAAACTTCAAAAGAAATGTTCTTGGTTTGAAATGTGGAACGGCACCCTCTACAAAAAGGCCTACTCCCGTCCTTTGTTAAGATGTGTAACACCTGAGAAGGGGCAGGAAATTCTAGAAGACCTTCATCAGGGGTTGTGCAGCTCGCATATCGGTGGAAGGGCTTTGGCTGAAAAGGCACTTCGAACCGGCTATTACTGGCCGACCCTTAAGGAGGACGCAATCTCACTGGTCAAGAAGTGTGACAAATGTCAGCGCTTTTCTCACCTAATACATCAACCGGCACGAGTTCTGACGCCCATTACAAGCCCAATTCCATTTGCTAAATGGGGGATGGATCTCCTAGGCCCATTCACGACCGCACCAGGAGGAAGGCGTTATGTCATCGTTGCTGTAGATTACTTCACCAAATGGGTGGAGGCAGAAGCGCTCAAAAACATAAAAACTGCTGATGTGAGAGCATTCATTTGGAAGAACATCATGACTCGCTTTGGGATTCCACAGGCTATCGTCTTCGATAATGGGCCCCAGTTTGAGACGCCTAAGCTGAAAGAGTGGCTGGCAGATCACGGTATACACACCTGTTTTGCATCAGTCGGACGACCCCAAGCCAATGGTCAGGTTGAGGCGTTCAACAAAATTATCTCTGAAGGAATGAAAAAGAAGCTTGACGAAGCCAAAGGTCTATGGGCTGATGAGCTGCCAAATGTCTTATGGTCCATCCGCACCACGGCTAAGAATTCAACCGGTGAAACACCCTTCTTGCTAGCCTATGGCGCCGAGGCTGTCCTACCCATAGAAATGTGTGAGCCAACGTTGAGAGTCATGCTGTATGACGAAAATGCTAATTGGGAGACAATGAAAGCAGCCTTGGACTTTCTGCCCGAGGTTAGAGGAAATGCAGCGCTCAGACAACAGCTGTACAAGATAAGGATGGCAAGAGAATACAACAAGAGAGTCTCTAATAGAGTGCTCAAAGTGGGAGATTTTGTCCTCAGAAAAATGGAGTCCACAGGACGAGCAAATGAACAAGGTAAGCTGACGCCCACTTGGGAGGGACCTTACGAGATCTATGATGAAGTTAGAGAGGGAACCTACCGCATTCAAGACATGCAAGGCCGCCCTATTTCGCGCACTTGGAATGCCGACAATCTCAAGAAATATTTCTTCTAGATATGTGCTAAGCCTTGTCTTACTTACCACGATCCATTGCCCAAGGGGCGGCCTCTAATGGTCATAGTAGGGTAGTAATTACTTTTGTAACCGGCTAAATTCGCCTTGCAAAGTTATAAATAATACTACTCTATTTGTCTCGTAATATTTATTGCTCGCACAATGAATATAAAAATATACACTCCAATGCATAACCAAAGCCTAATTGTATGTCGGCCTGAGAAGTGGCCCAGATTAGCAAAAACTCAGCAAGACTAATTGTTTGAAGCCTAAGAAGTGGCCCAGATTAGCACCAAGTTGTAGGCTGATCACCTATCCAACTCCCCTCCCAATATAAGCAAGCCGCTGGCCGACCAGTACAGCATAATAAGTGCCAGCGGCACAAATAAACTTAAATCGTAAGTTATTTGTTCAAAAGCCCAGCGGCATGAACAACTTTGAAACATAGGTTGTTCGCTCAAAAGCCCAGCGGCATGAACAACTTTGAAACATAGGTTGTTTGCTCAAAAGTGCGGCGGCACGAAAATATGGCCGTCCAGCCCATTTGACGAGCATGTCTAGCGGCAATCATACCTATTGATTGACTTACGTCAATCAATATCGTTATAGACACGCTCGCCAAAGAAAGCGACTACCACAGTGGGGCCTAGCACATGCTCAGTTGCCAGCGGCACCAACCACTTGGAAACATAGGTTGTTCGCTCAAAAGCCCAGCGGCATGAACAACTTTGAAACATAGGTTGTTTGCTCAAAAGTGCGGCGGCACGAAAATATGGCCGTCCAGCCCATTTGACGAGCATGTCTAGCGGCAATCATACCTATTGATTGACTTACGTCAATCAATATCGTTATAGACACGCTCGCCAAAGAAAGCGACTATCACAGTAGTGCCTAGCGGATGCTCAGTTGCCTGCGGCACCAATATCAAAGAGACGAAGGTTGTTTGCTAAAAAGCGCGGCGGCACGTATATTTGGCCGGCCAGTCTATTTGACGAGCATGTCTAGCGGCAATCATACCTATTGATTGACTTGCGCCAATCAATATCGTTATAGACATGCTCGCCAAAGAAGGCGACGACCACAGTGGGGCCTAGCACATGCTCAGTTGCCAGCGGCACCAACCACTTGGAAACAAAGGTTGTCCGCTCAAAAGTTCAGCGGCGCGATTAACTTCGAAACAAAGGTTGTTTGCTCAAAGTTAGGCGGCACGAACGTTTGGCCGTACAGTCCATTTGACGAGCATGTCTAGCGGCAATCATATCTATTGATTGACTTGCGTCAATCAATATCGTTATAGACACGCTCGCCAAAGAAAGTGACGACCAAAGTAGGGCCTAGCGCATACTCAGTTGTCTGCGGCATCAACGTGCTTAGTGTACACTCGGTTGCACCTTGGCAATCATACCTATTGATTAATCCTATTGATTAAGGAATAATCAAATTATGAAGAGCAAGTAAATGCGAGATAAGGGAAGCATCAAAAAAACCTATTTACTTATAAAACAACGCCCGTAGAAAGGCGTGTAAAAGTAGCTCAGAATTCTTGACCAGAAAAAAGAAAGAAAATTGTTGTGTGCTCAGCAGGCACAATGATACAGACGCCATCAGCGCCAAAACTTTACAACATAATTGTTTTTGCCCTTAGGCACGGGAACGCTTGAATAAAATTTTAAAAAAGCAGGAAAGGAAGCGAATCAGGGAGCGGCCGCATCGTCCTCGTCATCAGATGATACAAACTCAGGGGGCGGCTGACCAAGACGTTCAGCAGCCAACACAGCGGCACTGTGCTCCATTCGCCGCTGGAACCACCCAAGATCATACTCTGACATGTGGCTCTCCCAGGCGTGCTTAACAGCGTCCTTGGTCGCTTGTTCCCCCTGATCATAGGATTCCAGAAGACGCTCACGCAAGGTGCGAACTTGCGATCTGGCCGTCTCCAGCTCCCCACGAAGATGCTCGGCTTCCTCAGCCGCCTCTTTGACCTGAGGGTACTGAAGGAAATAATGCCCTTGGTCCAAGTATGCATTCTATGTTAAGTCTAATAAATGCGGTTCAGTATTAATTAACAAGTTAATAATTCAGTGAGATCAAGTGAGCTGAATGCCTAGCTAGAGGCCGCTTCAGTTCAAGTGGAATTAATGATATTAATCCACAGCTTACTCTTGACTGAACCCGTAGGGTCACACAAATAGTACGTAAACGGATCAAGTATTTAATGGCATTAAATACTCCATCACCGACGGATCTTGGTTTCAGTGGGAGCTAAGATCGTCACAGGCAAGAAATGAATACTCCGGAAACGATGATATTGCCGGAAACGGAAATATGGATCGTATCGGAAATATGAATATTATCCAAGTCGTAGATGTTGCCGGAAACGGAAACATGGTACGTATCGGAAAATATTATTGGAAATGGAAATATTACCAGAATCGGAAATATTACCGGAAACGGAAATATTGTCAGAATCGGAAATATTGCCGGAATCGGAAAATAATTCCGGAAACGGAAATATTAAATATTTGTTCGAAACGGAAATTAATTCCGGAATCGGAAATATTAAATATTGTTCGTATCGGAAATAGATTCCGGAAATGGAAATTTAATCGGAAGCGTATCGTACGAATTAGCATCGGACGAGGCTTGCCGGACGAAGGCCCAGCACGAAGCCGGGGCCAATCGCCCAGCAAGCATGCGCGCCACAAGCCCAGCCAAGGCAGCGCCCAGGCCTACCGCAAGGCAGGCCCAGCGCGCGCCAAGGGCCACGGCTGCGTGGGCCGTGCTGCGCGGGCTGCTGCTCGCACGCGCATAGGCAGCCCTTGTGGCTGCCGTGTGTGTGTGAGTTTGTGCTCATGCGTGATTCCTGAATCTACAAGAGTCAGTGTATGATTGAATTTCTATTCCTAATTGGATAAATTAATTAAATAGAATTCATGTAGGATTCTAATTCCAATTAATTCGCATCCTACTAGGATTACGATTCCTTTTCCATAACTCTATAAATAAAGGCCTAGGGGTCATAATTTATACATAAGTTTCAAAGTATTCAAAAGTGAGTTTTTTGAGAGAAAATTAAAACACACATCTTGCTCAAAAGTGCCGAAATTTTCTAGTACCTTAAGGGCGATTCTAGTTGGTCAATCTTAAGGCGGATCCGGACGTGCTGTGGACTATCTACGGAGGGACGACACTTGGAGTCCTAAAAGACTTGTTCTTGTTCGGTTCGGGCGCAGCTAGGGAGGGCACGCAACAAAGAGTATGCATCTAAATTATGCTATATGATTATGTGTAAATAATATGTTGTCCTGGGTTAATGGTTGTTTCCGCATGATCTATGTAATGTCATATGTATCATAACCTAACAGTGGTATCACGAGCTCCTTATTATTTTCATAATCTAAATTGCATGAACATGGTTAAATATTACAAATTTGTAAGAATTAAAAGGGGTGATTAATTTTCGTAATTGTTAATTAATTGCAAATTGCGTTTATTTAATTATATGTACGCAGTTTTTCGGCAGTTTCTTCATTACTCATCCGAATTGAGTGATTTTTGTGTCAATTCCGCATGTAAAAGGCATTCTAAAATTTAGACAAAAAGAGTATTTTTCTGCCGAACCCAGAATTCTCAAATTCGAAGCCTAACTATGACTTTTCGAAGGTTTTAGTTTTTCGAATGCAAAATTTCGTAAATTTAAGATGTTAAATTAAATATTTGCGATTCTTGTTGATAAATCTTGAATTTTGATTGACCTACTGCATATGTTTAACAAGTTTGAATGCCTAGTCTTGTTAATTATGCAATCTAATTTGTAATTATGATTAATTTGTTGAAAATTAGAATAATTTAGAATTAATTTGATTTTCATAATTAATTGTAATTTAATTAGAAACCTATGATTAAAAACCACCATAAAAATTGTAAATTTACGATAAATTTTAAATTTTTATGACCTAGACTTGAATCCATATCAATCGGAAATCAATTGGATAATAAATTTTCGATTTTTTCGCCCTAAAATTATGAAATTAATAATATTTATTAATTTGTCATTAATTTTAAATATAAATTTTAAATTTTTATGCGATTCGTTCAAATAACTTGCACGCACGAAGCAATGGACGCTTCGTGTTACCCTTAAGGGGTGTTGTATAATGCGGGCATGCGACGACGAGCAAGGGAGCTCGTCGCCCGTGCGGCACGAATGCAATGAGCAAGGGCGTAGTGCACGAGCACAAGGCAGCAGCCCTGCCTTGTGTCGTGTGCCACGAGCAATGAACGAATGGGCATTGGCGAAGGGCGAGCCAAGGCAGTCGCGTGTGGGCAGCAAGCGAGCTGCGCCACAACGCGCGCTGCCTCGCACAAGTGCGCGCAGCCTCGCGCGCAGCGAGCGCAAGCTCGCGTGCCACGAGCGCTGCGCCCAGCACTGCTCGCGCGCGCAGCGCGCAGCGCGCGATGTCGCTCGCCCAGCGAGCGATGTCGCGCCCCAGCGAGCGATGGCTCGCGCGCGCAGCGCGCGATGTCGCTCGCCCAGCGAGCGATGTCGCGCCCCAGCGAGCGATGGCTCGCGCGCTCAGCGAGCGAGCCAGCGCGCCCAGCGAGCGATCTCGCGCGCGCGCACTGCGAGCGATAGCTCGCGTGCGATGGGGCGCTGTGCGGAGGCTTGCGATAGGACAGCAGCAGCTATGCGACGAGCGCATGGGCTGCGCGCACATGGCCAGCAATGGCTGTGTGCGTAAGGCCCATGGTCGTGCAACGCGTAGGGTGTTTGCGTTACGATTAGATCGTTTTGAATGTTTAATTTGAAAATTTCAGTTCACGTAATTTTAATTAATTTTAAAATTAATAATTTGAATTAATTTCTTGGATTTTAATTTTGAATATTATAATTATAATAAATGGAATTTATTCTAATTATTTTACTAAAATTAAAATCATGAATTAATTTAAATACGACTGAAATTAAATTAAATTTTGGATTCAATTATAAATTGATATGAGCTTTAAATTTTAATTAAATTTGTATGTTTCCGGTTGGACTAGAAATACATTTTTATGTTTAAAATTGGTAAAGCATATGAATTTATTGGTTTAAGTGGGAGCGCTTTTTAGTCATAAACTCTTGATTAGGTCTACAAATCCTTAAGGTTAAAACAACTCGATTAGAATTAATAAGGACTGAATAATTGGTAGATTATTGGTGCCCTTGATTAATTGCTGCAAATGTTTACGTGATGCATAATGTGTTTTACTAACCAGCTATGTGGGCCATTCATGATAATGAATGGATGAATGGTATATATTGTATATGTACTGTTTTGCAGGTTATGAAGTGACTAGTATGGCCCAAATAGGATAGAAAATATGGTCTGCGTACCATTAATTTGAATGTAATTGGTCTAAAGCACCAAAGTTATTTTTCAATTCAAATATGGTCTGCGTACCATCAAATAGTTGTAATTAGTTATAGCTTATCCTATTTGAAGAAAATGGTGCCTCCCACAGAGATTTTCAAGACGGACTTTGAAGTCAAAGCTTCAAGATGAAGTCGGGCCATACTAGATCACAAATATCTTATGCATGTTTTAAGTTATTTATTGTTTTAAATATGTCTTAAAATGCATGAGATCATAAGCTTGATTATGTTGCATGATTAAGGATTTTAGTTCACTTAAAATCTAACCAACATAGTAAGAGCCTTAAGTTCCAAACTTAAAAATTGAGTTATAAGGTGCCATGCCAAAATATACACTTGCTTGGATATCCTTTACATCAATCTAGTAATAGTTTTCGCTCAGCGAGGTGTTACTTATTGGTCCTAAAGGGGCAAGGTACACAAATAATTGTGAGTACATGTTAGTTTTGGTGAAACTCAACGATATAAGTAAGGAGTCCTTTTATGTCGTGGCAAATTCGATAGGTTTACCTAATAAGTTCTTAGACGTACCTATCAACCAAGAATAGTTTCTAGACTATTAGCAAAAGGCTTTTGCTTACCTAAGATGTTCTAGGATTAAGTCGACAAACTGTGCTTAGTTCTTCAATGATTTTAGGATCTTGGAATCATTTTATTCACACCTGCCGGAACACATAACTTGAATAAAATGCTTAATAAACATTGAATTATGCATGTATGCTAGAATTTAAGTTTATTAAGAGAAACTGTGAATGGTTATTTATTTGTTTATTCTTTTCAATTGTAGTTTTTAATATGGCAAACAACAATTCATTCAACATTCGATCAATTCTCGAAAAGGAGAAGTTGAACGGGAAAAACTTCCTTGACTGGCAAAGGAACTTGCAAATAGTTCTTATGCAGGAAGAAAAGGAGTATGTCCTAGATGAGGCGATGCCCGAAGCTCCTGGCGACGGGGTCACTCAGGCTGCCCTCAATCGTTGGATTGATGCCAACAAGGATGTGAAATGTCTAATGCTCGCCACCATGAGTGCGGATCTGCAGAAAACGTTCATCAACTCAGATGCTTTCACAATCATCAGTGAGTTGAAGAACATGTTCCAAGATCTGGCTCGAGTCGAAAGATTCGAGACTCATAGGCAAATTCTTGAGACCAAGCTTAAGAAAGGCGAGCCCGTAAGTCCACATGTTCTCAAAATGATTGGACTCATTGAGAATATGAGTCGGCTGGATCAGCAATTTTCTCAGGAAATGGCTATAGACACCATCCTCCATTCTCTTCATAGCGGGTATGATCAGTTCAAACTGAACTACAGTATGAATAGTCTGGACAAAACGCTCACTGAGCTTCACGGTATGCTGAAGACCGCTGAAAAGACGCTCAAAAGTGATAAGCAGGATGTGCTTATGGTGCGTGGGGGCAAGTTCAAGAAATCTGGAAAGAAGAGGAATGCTAAGAAAGGTGGCAACAAGGCCAGCCCAACTAAGCAAACTGGCGCCAAATCTGCAAAGAGGAAGGTCAGTCAACCCACTTCTGAATCCGAATGCTTCTACTGCAAGAAGAAGGGGCATTGGAAGAGAGATTGCTTGAAGCTAAAGGAAGATCAGAAGAACGGAACAGTCGTTCCATCTTCAGGTATTTTCGTTATAGACTGTATACTTGCTAATTCAACTTCTTGGGTATTAGATACAGGTTGTGGCTCACACTTATGTTCCAATCCACAGGGACTAAGAAGAAGTAGAAAGTTAAGCAAGGGTGAAGTCGACCTACGAGTGGGAAATGGAGCACGGATTGCTGCATTAGCCGTAGGAACTTACTATTTGTCGTTGCCCTCCGGGCTAGTTTTGGAACTGGAAGAATGTTTCCATGTTCCAAGTCTTACTAAAAACATCATTTCAGTTTCTTGCTTAGATGCTAAGGGATTTTCCTTTATAATAAAAGACAATAGTTGTTCGTTTTATTTTAAAGAGATGTTTTATGGATCTGCTAGATTAGTCAATGGACTTTATTTATTAGATCACGACAAACAAGTATATAACATAAATACCAAAAAGGCCAAAAAGGATGATTCAGATCTCACCTATCTGTGGCATTGTCGATTAGGCCATATAAACTTGAAACGCTTAGAAAGACTTCAAAGAGAAGGAATTCTAGAACCATTTGACTTAGAGGATTATGGTAAATGCGAATCATGTTTACTTGGCAAAATGACAAAGCAACCTTTCTCTAAAGTTGGAGAAAGAGCAAATGAACTATTGGGTTTAATCCATACAGATGTATGTGGACCAATGAGTACAAATGCTAGAGGTGGTTTCAGCTACTTTATCACTTTCACTGATGACTTCAGTAGGTATGGTTATGTCTACCTAATGAAGCATAAGTCTGAATCCTTTGACAAATTCAAGGAATTTCAGAGTGAAGTAGAGAATCAATTAGGCAAGAAGATTAAGGCACTGCGGTCTGATAGAGGCGGTGAATATCTGAGCTATGAATTTGATGACCATCTGAAAGAATGTGGAATTCTATCAGAATTGACTCCTCCTGGAACACCACAATGGAACGGTGTGTCAGAACGGAGGAACAGAACCTTGCTAGACATGGTCAGGTCAATGATGGGTCAGGCCGAACTTCCATTAGAATTTTGGGGACATGCACTAAATACAGCTGCACTCACTATAAATAGAGCTCCGTCTAAAGCTGTCGAAAAGACTCCATAGGAATTATGGTTTGGAAAGCCTCCAAATGTGTCTTTTCTTAAGATTTGGGGATGTGAAGTATACGTCAAACGATTAATTTCAGACAAACTTCATCCAAAATCTGACAAATGTATCCTTGTGGGCTATCCAAAGGAAACAAAGGGGTATTACTTCTACAATACATCTGAGAACAAAGTGTTTGTTGCTCGAGATGGTGTCTTTTTGGAGAAGGATCACATTTCCAAAATGACAAGTGGGAGAAAAGTAGACCTCGAAGAATCTGGTCAATCTAGGAATGTTACCCCGCGTAGATCGCAAAGATATAGATCTCAACCGGAAAGGTACTTAGGTATTTTGACGAACGAGAGCTATGACGTTCTATTACTTGAAAGTGATGAACCTGCGACTTACAAGCAAGCTATGACGAGCCCTAGCTCCAAGCAGTGGCAAGAAGCCATGCAATCTGAATTAGACTCCATGTCTGAAAACCAAGTATGGGATTTGGTCGATTTGCCAGATGGCTACCAAGCCATTGGAAGCAAATGGGTTTTCAAACTGAAAAAGGACAAGGATGGGAAACTTGAAGTTTTCAAAGCTAGATTGGTTGCAAAAGGTTACAGGCAAGTCCACGGTGTGGATTACGATGAAACCTTTTCACCAGTTGCAATGCTAAAGTCTATTCGAATAATGTTAGCAATCGCTGCATATTACGATTACGAAATATGGCAGATGGATGTCAAAACTGCTTTCTTAAACGGCGTTTTAACAGAAACTGTGTTTATGACACAGCCTGAAGGTTTTGAGGATCCAAAGAATGCTAAAAAGGTATGCAAGCTAAAGAAGTCAATCTACGGATTGAAGCAGGCATCCAGGAGCTGGAATATACGTTTTGATGAAGCAGTCAGTGACTTTGGTTTCATCAAGAACGCGGACGAATCTTGTGTATACAAGAAGGTCAGTGGGAGCAAAATTGCTTTCCTAGTATTATATGTCGACGACATATTGCTTATCGGAAATGACATTCCTATGTTGAACTCTGTCAAGATTTGGCTTGGGAAATGTTTTTCGATGAAGGATCTAGGAGAAGCACAGTACATATTGGGCATCAAGATTTACAGAGATAGATCTAAAAAGATGATTGGACTTAGTCAAAGCACTTATATCAATAAGGTGCTTGATAGGTTCAAGATGGCGGACTCCAAGCGAGGCTACCTACCCATGTCTCATGGAATGACTCTAAGCAAGACTCAGTGCCCAAAAACACTTGATGAGCGTAGACGAATGAATGGGATTCCATATGCATCATTGATTGGTTCAATAATGTATGCTATGATATGTACACGCCCGGATGTTGCGTACGCACTCAGTGCTACGAGCAGATACCAGTCAGACCCTGGAGAGGCGCATTGGACTGCTGCCAAGAACATTCTGAAGTACCTGAAAAGGCACAAAGATGACTTCCTGGTCTATGGTGGAGATGATGAATTAATTGTTAAAGGCTATACGGACGCAAGTTTCCAAACCGACAAAGATGATTTCAGATCACAGTCTGGGTTTGTCTTCTGCCTCAACGGAGGAGCAGTTAGCTGGAAAAGTGCTAAGCAAAGCACCATTGCGGATTCTACAACTGAAGCGGAGTACATTGCTGCACATGAAGCAGCAAAGGAAGCTATATGGCTAAGGAAGTTCATAGGAGAACTTGGTGTAGTCCCCTCCATTAAAGGACCAATAGCCCTGTATTGTGATAATAACGGAGCTATTGCACAGGCAAAAGAGCCTAGACACCACCAGAGAGTCAAGCATGTACTTCGTAGATTTCACCTTCTACGAGAGTTCGTTGAAAGAAAAGAAGTCGAGATAAGCAAAATTGGAACTGATGACAACATATCAGATCCATTAACTAAACCTCTGCCGCAAGCGAAGCACAACTCGCACACTGCAGCTATGGGAATCAAGCATATTGGAGAATGGCTTTGATGTCTCTGTTTAATGTTTTAAAGTTTTAGAGTTTAAATCTTTGTAAAACATTATTGGTTAATCATTCACAATAAATGAAAGAAATTCATTTTTCCATTTAATTTGTGGTTTATTAAATGATGAGTCCCTTCAACTTGACGATATATTCAAGATAGACTGTCAGGACCAGTCCTGTGACTAAGAAATGTCTATCAAGTGAACTTAAATGTCAAAGGTTGAAAAAGGTCCCTAATTGGAGTTTTCTATAAAATTGGACGCATAGAAAACGTTAGACGATTAGAGTGCAAGATGACTAGTAGTTCTGTTTCTTGAACTATGTGGACATGGCAATGTCATAATCATTTGCATAGATACTTACTTTGGGAAGACTAGTATCGGACAAGACCTATGAAACTTTACTGTAAGAGATGAAAGTCTGTCATAAGTAAATTTCATTTAATTATTAGACACTAAATCCTCAATACCTGAGTGATTTGAGATTACTTGTTTGAGAACTGGTTGCTTTGACGTTGACCAACCGTCGCACCGTAAAAGGAGGCTATAAAGGCAACGCTCAGGTAATCACCTATCAAACGAAGTCTAATCTCAAGATCGCAAGATTGGGATTGTCCTCCCATAAATCGGGATGAGATGCTTAAAAGTTGTACAAGGCCACTCGGAGAGCTAGAAACTGTGAAATGCATGGCCGTGCTCGGATGAATCATAGGCTATGATTATCTGTTTATTTGATCAGTTGAACTCTGAAACCGAGGAACACCTCTGGACATAATAAGGATGACAACTCTTACCTTATGTTCAAGAGCAAGCATCGAGCGACAAAGGAATTAGGAAATGCACACTTGTCCCTAAGGACAAGTGGGAGACTGAAGGAAATAATGCCCTTGGTCCAAGTATGCATTCTATGTTAAGTCTAATAAATGCGGTTCAGTATTAATTAACAAGTTAATAATTCAGTGAGATCAAGTGAGCTGAATGCCTAGCTAGAGGCCGCTTCAGTTCAAGTGGAATTAATGATATTAATCCACAGCTTACTCTTGACTGAACCCGTAGGGTCACACAAATAGTACGTAAACGGATCAAGTATTTAATGGCATTAAATACTCCATCTATGAATATTCGGAACCGACGGATCTTGGTTTCAGTGGGAGCTAAGATCGTCACAGGCAAGAAATGAATACTCCGGAAACGATGATATTGCCGGAAACGGAAATATGGATCGTATCGGAAATATGAATATTATCCAAGTCGTAGATGTTGCCGGAAACGGAAACATGGTACGTATCGGAAAATATTATTGGAAATGGAAATATTACCAGAATCGGAAATATTACCGGAAACGGAAATATTGTCAGAATCGGAAATATTGCCGGAATCGGAAAATAATTCCGGAAACGGAAATATTAAATATTTGTTCGAAACGGAAATTAATTCCGGAATCGGAAATATTAAATATTGTTCGTATCGGAAATAGATTCCGGAAATGGAAATTTAATCGGAAGCGTATCGTACGAATTAGCATCGGACGAGGCTTGCCGGACGAAGGCCCAGCACGAAGCCGGGGCCAATCGCCCAGCAAGCATGCGCGCCACAAGCCCAGCCAAGGCAGCGCCCAGGCCTACCGCAAGGCAGGCCCAGCGCGCGCCAAGGGCCACGGCTGCGTGGGCCGTGCTGCGCGGGCTGCTGCTCGCACGCGCATAGGCAGCCCTTGTGGCTGCCGTGTGTGTGTGAGTTTGTGCTCATGCGTGATTCCTGAATCTACAAGAGTCAGTGTATGATTGAATTTCTATTCCTAATTGGATAAATTAATTAAATAGAATTCATGTAGGATTCTAATTCCAATTAATTCGCATCCTACTAGGATTACGATTCCTTTTCCATAACTCTATAAATAAAGGCCTAGGGGTCATAATTTATACATAAGTTTCAAAGTATTCAAAAGTGAGTTTTTTGAGAGAAAATTAAAACACACATCTTGCTCAAAAGTGCCGAAATTTTCTAGTACCTTAAGGGCGATTCTAGTTGGTCAATCTTAAGGCGGATCCGGACGTGCTGTGGACTATCTACGGAGGGACGACACTTGGAGTCCTAAAAGACTTGTTCTTGTTCGGTTCGGGCGCAGCTAGGGAGGGCACGCAACAAAGAGTATGCATCTAAATTATGCTATATGATTATGTGTAAATAATATGTTGTCCTGGGTTAATGGTTGTTTCCGCATGATCTATGTAATGTCATATGTATCATAACCTAACAGGTACTCCCGCAACTGGTCCTGAAGCGCCCGTATTTCCGCCGCCGCTGTCTTGGCCTCCTCGACCATTGCCACCATGTCCTTGTCCTGCGCCAAGATCTTCTTAAGCAGCTCGGCCTTGTCAGATCTCAACGCAGCTACCTCCTTCGCTTGAAGGTCTATGGTCGTCTGCATCTGCAGGCGGACCTCTTCAATGGACTTGAACGCATAGTCGCCATGGTGGGTGGACTCAGCCACCTGAGCTTTGAGCTCCTCAGCAGTGCGGGTCTTCCAACTCTTGCAGAATTCCATGCGGCAGAACAACTGCAAAAGAAGCTACATATTAGTAAATGACTCTAAAAGGGAAGACAAGTACAAGCAAGTTGGAAATAGACTTACGTCGAGAAGAGTGGCCTGGATCGCACCAAACTGGGCGTCAGTCTTGCGGCCAGGAAGAGAAGCAACATACTCTGCGGGGACGGCCTTAAAAACCTTGCGGCATATAGCCACCCTATCCTTTGACGAATAGTGGGGAGTAGCAGGTACGTTCTCGTCCTCGGCAGCAGCTGCATCCTTCCCTTTGTCTTTGGCTATAGGAAAAACAACGGCCTTAGGATGACGCGGAGAGTAAGAAGAACTGCCAGAGGAGGCTCGATACGTCTGAACGACGTTCGAATAATACTTACCGCCCGAAGACCTAGCTCGGCGGGCCACCTCCACCGGTATCTGAGAGCGGACGTCGGCCGGGATTCCCGAAAGAGGGTCCTCCAGCTCGTCCGGATGCCCACCGGACCTCGATTTGGACACCAAGTCCACCACCAGAGACGGCTTGTCCACGCCCATCTCTTCGTCATCAGGGCATCCCCCCTCAGCAACCTTCGACTCGTCTTTCTTCACGAGACGGCGAGGTAGGGGTTTTGGCTTCTTGAAGGTACTCGGAGTCTCCGAGCCAGCCGGCACAGCTCTCTTCTTCAGCTGGGACAGAGTCGTCCCCTTCTTCTTCCCTGACGCCCTAGCCGCGTCCTTAGCTTGCTAAAAAAGAAAGGACAGTCAAATATTAGGCCTCGTCATCTATCGCAAGTCACTCACCATATAGTGGCTCGTCATTAAAAAGGACGCCCATCTTAAAAATGACGGCGTACCTGATCAATCACAAGTCACTCACCATGTAGTGGCTCGTCATTAAAAAGGACGCCCATCTCAAAAATGACGAGGCGTACCTCATCAATCACAAGTCACTCACAGAACAGTGGCTCGTCATTAAAAAGGACGCCCGTCTCAAAAATGACGAGGCGTACCTCATCAATCACAAGTCACTCACCATGTAGTGGCTCGTCATTAAAAAGGACGCCCATCTCAAAAATGACGAGGCGTACCTCATCAATCACAAGTCACTCACAGAACAGTGGCTCGTCATTAAAAAGGACGCCCGTCTCAAAAATGACGAGGCGTACCTCATCAATGACAAGTCACTCACAGAACAGTGGCTCGTCATTAAAAAGGACGCCCGTCTCAAAAATGACGAGGCGTACCTTTTCAATCACAAGTCACTCACAGAACAGTGGTTCGTCATTAAAAAGGACGCCCGTCTCAAAAATGACGAGGCGTACCTCATCAATGACAAGTCACTCACAGAACAGTGGCTCGTCATTAAAAAGGACGCTCGTCTCAAAAATGACGAGGCGTACCTTTTCAATCACAAGTCACTCACAGAACAGTGGCTCGTCATTAAAAAGGACGCCCGTCTCAAAAATGACGAGGCGTACCTTTTCAATCACAAGTCACTCACAGAACAGTGGCTCGTCATTGTAAAAGGACGCCCGTCTTAAAAATGACGGGGCGTACCTTATCAATCACAAGTCAATAAATAGTGGCTCGTCATTAAAAAAGGACGCCCGTCTTAAAAATGACGAGGCGTACCTTATCAAGTGCAACACTCATATAAAAATGGCTCGTCATAAAAAAGGACGCCCGTCTCGAAAATGACGAGGCGTACCCTATCAACCACGAGTCACTTGTAAAAAAGGGGTGGGGGTGGCCCGTCTTAAAAGGTGACGAGGCGCACCTTGGCAACCACAGGAAAAACACTCACAAAGGGGCCCGTCATTAAAAAGTGACGAGGCCAACATTAGCAAACATGGGTCACATGTCAGGATATCGGCTCGTCACTAAATAGACGTCCACTATAGACAATGGACGGAGGAAGCTTAACTTGCAAAAAACAACCTAAGAGAATACTCACCTTCTCCTCCAACTCGGCCTTGGCTTTTTGCATCTTGGCCTCATAGATGTCCGCCATCCAATCGGTCATATCGCCTTTCCCGGTATCCGCCGCCGACAACTTGCTCATTCCTTCCTCTGAGAACAAAAGAAATCCAAAGTTAGAAAAATGAATAAGGCCAAGGCAGAGCGGCACATAAATTGGCATACAACCTCGAGTCATGGAATATCCTAAGCCTACGGCCGCTAGAAAAGCCTCGTTCCGAAACTGGCTAATGTGCGGCAACCACTCGGCCGGCACATGGAAACTCTTATCCACTGTTAAATGGTAAGTGCTGGCCCTGAACAGGACCATTATCTGATCCCACTCTTCGGCAGTAAGGGGTGGAAGGGGCTCGTCACGATCCATGAAGTTGGCGTTGCAGTTCCAACGACTCATTCGCTCATACATCTCCTGGTCGTCCGTGTAAAACACGACCCACCTCTTCCTCCACATATGCCACTTGCTGAGCTTGCCGACCACTGTCTGGTAGGTACCACGGCTGCTCAGATTAAACCACCCTTTGGCGGCACTGGGGGAACGAGAGAGGGAGACCAGATGCAGAAAGGCGTTGAAGGACGGCTCCACGTCGTTCAGCGCACATTTGGCAATGTAGCCAAAGATATCCGCCCATGAGTTGGGGGTCAGCTGGGCCACCCCAATATTAAAACCATCTAACACCTCCACAACGAAGGGGTGTGGAGGGAATCTCATGCCGAGTTTGATTGACGCGGCATACACAGGGAATTCTCCCTCGGCAAGCAGGCTGACGGTCGAGTCCAGACCGGCCGGCACGCGCATTTGGTACCCTTCCCCCACGCAGAGGTCATCCCTCATCTTGGCTCCGTGCCTGTCTAGCCACCGCATCCAGCCCACGTCTGGGTGAATTTCTGACGGAAGCATTTGGGCCTCCTCCCGTCCTCTGGGCCTAATAAGCTGGGGAGCAGCTTCTTGCTCCTCGGCGGCTGATGACAATGGAGCGACGCTTGGCTCCCCCACTACCTGGCTCGCTGTACCCTCCGACGAGCTTGCCGCCTGCTCCCCCGCCTCGACGTACTCGTCGATCTCTTGAAAGAGTTCGGCAAATTCTTCGTCGACTGCCGAGGCGGTGGAAGAATATCTCTCCCTAGGAGGTGTCGATGCTCCTTCCCGCAAGCGCAGGCGCGTAGGATCTGCCGTTTGCTTGGTTCTAGCCATGCCTTCTGCATAGTGAACGAAGCACGGCTTAGGGGTGACCAACAATGAAGAAAAAGACGCGATTGGACGTCCGCCCCGACAAAAGATGAACGGCGGAAAAATCTTAAATAAAACCTTTAAACCCTTACCTAGTACTAAGAGGTCGGCCGCTAACAAAGAGAAAAATGACGAGAGGATAACAAAAACAAGAAAGGCGAAAACTAACCTTGAAAGATCTGCGAAGTACTTGGTGAAGAACAGGATGAGTTTCGCGAAGAACGGGATGAATTTCGCGAAGAACAGGATGAGTTTGACGAGGAAAAGGATGAGTCTCGTGGTGGCCGGAAATCGCCTGATGGTGGTAGGAACACGCCGGAAATCGCCTATGAGAGCTCTGTGAAATCGAAATGTAAAAAAATGAAATTTACCCCCCCCCCTCTATATATAAGGAGGGGCAAAATAGAGAAAGGTGACACGTGTCACCCCCTCAACACCTGACCCAAAGATGAAGATGCAAATCAAAGATCAAGAAGCGATACCCGGAAAGTGTTTCCAGAAATGCCCTTCTTGAGGGGCAAATGTTGTGGGCAAAATTACCATGCCTTCGTGCACCAATGAAGATGTGACACCTGGCACGTATTGCGCCCCCTAAGCAGAAATCATGCAAAGTCTACTCCGGGGCATGAGTATTAATCTAGGTATCTACGATGTATGTATTTAAGTATGTATAAATGTACGTATAAAACCTATACCTGGAAAAGGGCTTAATTAGTATGTATCCCAAGTGAATTACTAAGCACAATAGGCCCAAATAGCCCACTATTGCTACAAGGGATCAGAGAATTGTAAGGAGAAAGGACACGTGTCCTTCTCCCATTCCCCAGCCAATCATGTAAGGGGAATATTAGGTCATTCCCACAAAAACCTAGTACTATAAATATTCCCACTTCCCTAGAAAAAGGGGTCACAATCAATACATTCTAGAGCAATTGCTGCTCTGCCTTCTCTCTACTTTCTCTCTCTATAAAAATACAATCTTGTTTAATCTTTAAAAGTTACCAAGAAACCTCCAAGGTATCTCACCAGAAAAACCCCACAACACCCTTTACGGCAGTTACTATTTTTAGCAGGTTTCTATAAATAGCAGGTTTCTATAAATAGCAGGTTTCGGGTGAAATGAAAAGGGGTAATGAGATTCGTTATTTTATAGGAGATGCGTTGTCAAGTGGAGATTTACGTTTTCATCATCGAACCTTCCCTTTCGGGAATGGGGACAAAAGTAGGTGTCTACAGTTGTTTCAATGATTAGTGGATTGAGGTATTTTTTTTTAATAAAAGATGAAAGCAGATTTGCACTATTCAAAGAAAGTAATAAATGTCAGAATTTGGAAAGATGGAATCAGATTTATAATGGAATCTAGAACATTTAAAATTAGAAAAAAAAAGAATTTTAATTATACGTTAATAAACGTGCCAAAATCAAAACGTAACAAACATTTTGAAACGGAGGGAGTATTTAAAAAGGAAAATCATAAATTATTAGATGACACGTGTCACTCCACATTTTTCCTTTTGTTGTTCGTTATACGAAATTTTTTACAACTTCAACATCTCTTCCATTTCATCTTCCTCATTCAATATCAATTCATCATTAATTTATATATTAATTTAACCTCTTCTACTCCATCTCCCTATTTTAACACTCAACTAGTGTGTGGCCCGGGCGTTGCTCCGGGTTTTACTTTTAGTCGGGTTTACGTTTTCGAAAAATGTGCCCAATTTTAAAAGATTGTATTTTACATTTATATGTGAAAATATGACAAACATTGTAGCTAGTTGAGATGGTAGGAAGTGAAACTTTTAATCCATGAGGTTTGATGTTCGATCCTTGCTACATGCTTTTTTTGTTGTCAATAACATACCATAATGCTTATTAGTGGTGACATGGCGTAATACGGAGGGAGTCTACGTGACACATATACGTTTTCACAAACGCCTTTTAATATATTAGTATAGATATTAATTCACCATCTAATATATATAATTTTTAACTTTCCCATTTCACCTCTATATAAATCATATATCTTACATTCTCACCCCTCGGTAAAATTAGCATTTCAAAAGACTGTTTAACAAACCACTATATAGTTGTATGTTCAATGAACGGACACAAAAGCTAGTTATATTGATAATTCAAAAGCCACAATTAAAAAAGGAATGAAGAAAGTGTGTTAAATCGGCAATTAAAAAGGAACGGAGAAAGTGTGTTAAGTCGACAATTAAAAAAGAATGGAGGGGTATTGCCCTCAGGACTCATTCACAACCAAAAAAAACATGAAGGGAGTTACTGTTGAATTAATTTGGATTTGGCAAAAGAAGCCTAATTTAAAACAAAAGAAAATATCTCAAGTCTTATATGTGACCTGCCACACAATCAACTTGATGGTTTAGCGTGTTTACACTTATAAATAAGTCAATCGCGTTTAAAGCCCATCTCGTTAGTTAACGGAGTATAAAAGTAACACCAACGTAGAAAATAAAGCTAGTAACACCAGTCTCTACTATACAAGGAACCTCTAAAATTAAAATGCAATAAAACAAGAAAAGTAATGTCGAATACAATGTGTAAGTAGGACCAGCATAGAAAGTCAAATAATTTAATACCAGTCTATATAAAGAACCTCTAACATAAAATTGAAGAAACTACAATAAAAAAAGTAACACCAACATAGAAAATCAAGTAACACAAGTTTATATCAGGAATCTCTAACATGAAATTGAAGAACCTGAGATAAAACCATAAAAGTAACAATGGATACAATGTATAAGTAATACCAACATAGAAAGTTAAGTAACACCAATTTATACAAGTAACCTCTTACATGAAATTGAAGAAACTACAGTAAAAAAAAAAAAAATAATAACGAATACAATTTACAAGTAACATATATAAACCTAAAAAGTCAAGTAATACTAGTCAAAACCTTCTCCATATAGTAGTTGCGAGCGTCACACCATCAACTTGATGGTATGGCTGGTCAAACACGAGACGCGTTGAAGAAAATATATACTATATATCCCTTCCAAATTATACTCATATGAAGTATCTTTTTTCTTGTATCGGGGCCTTTATCAATCTAGTATCCTTACGCATGAAGGCAATCAATTCGGTTAATATTCCTGACAAATTGTTTTGGGGGCCTGACCCTAGTGGCAGTTTTTCCACAAAATCAGCTGCTTGTCTTGTCCAAGGCCTATCTCTAGCTCCCGAAAATAAAGTGTGTTTTAGTTGGATTTGAAAACTCAATGTTGTTCCAAAAGTAAAGAATTTATTATGGAAAATCTGTAATGATGCTCTCCCCTCCAAAGAAAGATTATTTCGTAGTCATGTAGCAGTACCTCTCCAATGTCAATTTTGTTCACATCACACAGAGGATAGCTCCCACCTCTTTCTCTATTTCCCTTATGGTGTTGATCTTTTTGTTAAACTCCATCTCAGTCAAGGTTGGGCTACCCCCCCCCCCCCCTCTTAGTCCCAATGCCTCATTGCTAGAAAACCTGCTACATTTCAAGACTTCTTTAGGTTGGGAGGGAACATCAAGGATTGCTACTACTTGGTGGCATATTTGGTTTTCTAGGAATGCTTTAGTTTTCCGTAATGAGAGCATTTCTATCACTGATAATTACAATCTTATTTGTAATCATTTTAGAACTCTCTCTTGTATGGAAGATCAAAATAGTGCCACGGAGCATCAAGGTCAGAAAAGACATAATATAATCAAAGAAGTGGCGTGGTCTTGTCCCCCTCCAGGTTTCTTGAAACTGAATTTCGATGGTGCTAAAAGAGGCTCTACTTCCACAAGTTTGGGTTATGTGATTCGAAATGAGAAAGGTGATCTCATACTTGCGGGAGCAAAGGCGTCGCATCCAGAAGGCTCAGCTCTATCCTATTTGCAGAAGCTTGTGCACTCAGAGAAGGCATCAAAAGTGCAATGGCGTTGGACTGCAAAAATTTGATCATCGAGGGAGATAATTTGGTGGTGAACAATTCCATGAATCGTGTGTGGCAGGTCCCGTGGGAAATTAATGGCCTCATTGAAGACTCTTTGGCGGACTTATCCAACACCGATAATTTTGTGATCAACCATTGCTATCGGGAGGCTAATCATGCGGCTGATTTTATGGCGGCAAAAGGAAGCTCTTGTATTTCTATGTCGCTGTGGTTTTCGTCTTTTGATCCTTCCCTTTCCCTTATCATCCTCAAGGATGCTTTAGGTTATCCCTTTCAAAGGGGCTAACCTGGTGTTTTCTTTCCTTATCCAAAAAAAAAAAAAAAAAATCAATTCGGTTAATATGGTCATGGACGCTATAATGGACTAACGAGTTACTCCGTAGTATGACTTATGACTTTTATGAACAACGATGATAGTTACATTACACTACCCTAACCATTGGTTACGTTCAGTAACGTAATGTTTGATTGATTTATTGATTGATTGGCCCAATTGTATACAGCCACTAGCTAACACTCGAGAACAGCTCAGAGATTTCACGAGTTCTTGTTTGACGGCCGAGTTTTTGGCTTCTGCTTCGGATTTTTCTTCTTACTCCAATTTGGTTTTATTAGTTCTCATTGCACTATGAAATTTGTCTTTAATTCGTCAATTGGTAGAAATTTCTAATATTTTTTGTTTGTTCTATTGGAATAAAACCAAATTAATAATGCCAATCAGATTGATAATATTAGTAATTTTATTTATTAAAGACTATAAGTTCTTGTACCAAGCTACCCAGCAACCTAACTGGTTTCATCTTGTCAAACTATGTGCTTACTAATTAAATTAATGCACGCAAAATTCTTAAATGTTACTCCGTAAAAGTTACACTTAAAATCTAATTAATAGTTGCCAAAAAAAAAGTGTTAAAACTTATTGGTATGACTATTCGTTGAAACTTATTTGTTATTCATATGTGAACTGTTTCACGCACACTAGAAAAAGATTGGAGAAAATATCACATACCATACGGTTCGATTGGTAGCCGGTAATAAATTGTGGGAATGAAAATAAATCTTAGTGTTATTTGGCAAGAAAATAACATCATCATGGTGTTCATGTTAATGAAATTTTGTCTTAAACATGGTGTGTTCTTCATAAATTTGCATTCCCACCTGATACCACTCCCCAAATAATAATGGAGGGTAATGAAAATTTATGAAGAAAAAGAGTTATTAATTCTGAGAGAACTAACATTACCCTGTGAATTGATATAATTGATTTTCTTTACAAATTTACATATAAATTCATTCATATTGAGATCATTTATACCCTGCTACCAAAAGGGCGGTTAGTGTTACATATTTTTCTTGTATTGTATGGATGATGTTCTTTGAATTGGTAAGTGGACCGAACTTATCCTCCTTATCAGGTTGCCCAAATCCATTTCTAATTTCTCTAAGTTTAGGACTATATATAGGAGTGGGCAAAAAATTCCGATCTAGTTGATCTAATCTATGATCTGGCTGACCTGATTTGAATAATGGATATCAGATTCGGCGTGTTGGGGAGTAAAAAGTAGGAAAACAGAGAAATAAACTGGTAAAAAAAAAAGTAATTACAACAAATTCTTGTAATTTGACGCATAGACTTTGTTCTGTTCACTTTATTTTCACTTATTCAAGTAAAAGTAAGCTAGGATTGGACATGTACACTCTATACTATATATTAAAAACGTTTAAAAGAAAGCTTGTGTGACATGTGTCGCTCGGATTATGAGTTTTTCACTCCATAGTTTGTATAAGATTTGAACTTCCGACCTTGAGTTTAAAAAATAAAGTTTTTACTACTAGCTAGGATATGATATGCATGTTTCATGTTATCATTGCAAAATAAATGTTACTAAATGTGAATGTTATTAATGTAGTAACCCGGGGCATCGCCCGGGCCCTAATAATAGTTTATACTCCCTCCGTATTTATTTAAGGGATACACTTGCCTTTTCCGGCCGTATTTATTTAAGAGATACACTTGCCATTTTTAGTAATTTACCAACCCCACCATATAAGTAATCTATCTGATATATCTTATGTCCCACCACCCTATTAAACAAATAATTTCAGAACTACACCCCACCCCCCACCCCTCTAAAATGGCATGGTCCCTACTTATTTTACTTATTAAAATATCTACCCCAACCCCACTTGTTTTGTTACTTTATTTCATTTAATTCTTTTTCTTAATAACCGTGCCCGGCCAAGTGTATCCTTTAAATAAACACAGAGGGAGTAACTAAAATAAGTTTTGACAAGTTCAAATAAGTTCAGATAAGCAAAATAAGTGAAAATCAGTTGAATAGAATGTACCCTTAAATGTAATATTACCATGTTAGAACTCACCATTTAGGTTGAGTTTATTGCTTGAAACTGATCATCAGTAAGCATTGAGAGAAAGAGAAATCAGAGAACTTTAGAGAGAGTTTTATTTATTTCAGACGAATGAATTCAATTGATTACAGAAGCTGAGTAATCTATAAATACAATGTGATTGGTGATGTGTTCCAACCAATGAGAGAGCTACAAACTTACACATCAGCAATTACAATTATCAGTGCAATATTATTACAATTGAGATGTACTAACAGACTGCTAACAGAATCCCTAGAATATAGGATAGGTAGTTAGAGCTGACATCATTGCTTCTAGAATATGCTGAGTTTTGTCAGCATGCTGATGAGCTTGATCAGCTTGATCATTCTGCTTCTGTGCAGCATGCTGTACACCAACACCCCCCTTCAAACTTGGTGTGGGGAAGGTATGAACCATACCAAGTTTGGAAGAAAGAATCCTGTGTTGACATCCAGGAAGAATCTTTGTAAAAATGTCAGCTAACTGATGCTGAGTTGGAAGATAATTGAGTTGGAGAAGTCCTTCAAGCACTTTATCCCTAGTGAAATGACAATCCACTTCAATGTGTTTTGTCCTTTCATGAAAGATGGGATTTTTAGCAATATGTAGTGCTGATTGATTGTCACAGTTTAGTTGTACTGGTTTCAGATTGGTGATGCCTAACTCTTCCAATAATCGAACAACCCAAGTAACCTCACTTGCAGCTTGAGACATAGCCCTATACTCTGCCTCAGAAGAGCTTTTAGAAACTGTAGACTGCTTTTTAGATTTCCAGCTAATTGGGGAATTGCCAAGAAGAAGAATGTAGCCTGTGACTGATCTTCTGGTTGAAGAGCAAGCTGCCCAATCAGAGTCAGAAAAAGCTTGTAATGTTAGTTGATTTGTAGCTTTGAGAAGGATTCCTTGGCCTGCTGTATGGTTGACATACCTAAGAGTATGAGTGAGAGCTTGAACATGATCAAGCTTAGGAGAGTGCATAAATTGACTGAGGGATTGCACAGCAAAAGCAAGATCTGGTCTGGTATGGGTAAGAAAGTTCAGTTTGCCAACATAGCACCTATACAGATCAACATTGGGATAATCCTCTCCTTCTGGTGTGAGCTTAAGATTCAGAGGAAAGGGAGTGACTGCTGGTTTGGAAATATCCAGCTCACAATCAGTTAGCATTTCCTTTGTGTATTTTCTTTGAGTAAGAACATAACCATCAGTAGTCTGACTGATTTCAATCCCAAGAAAGTAATTGAGTAAACCCAAATCTTTGATGCTGAAGGTGTTATGGAGATGTGCTTTTAATGAAGAGATTTCAGTTTCATCAGAACCTGTAACAATGATATCATCCACATACACAGCCACAATTGTAACATGAGGAGAGGTGTGTTTAATAAATAAGGAGTAGTCATTTTTAGATTGCTTGTAGCCTTGACACTTCAGTTCATCAAGCAATCTGGCAAACCATTGCCTAGAAGCTTGTTTGAGACCATAGAGTGATTTTGTGAGCTTACAAACATGACCTGTAGGAGCATGAACACCATCAGGAACCTTCATATAAACTTCTTCATCAAGATGTCCATGAAGAAAAGCATTGTTTATGTCCAACTGAAATAATTTCCAGCCTTTACTAGCAGCAAGAGAGATCAAACACCTTACTGTAGACATTTTTACCACTGGAGAGAAAGTTTCATGGTAATCTATGCCATATTTTTGTGTAAAACCTTTGGCAACCAGTCTGGCTTTGTACCTCTCAACTGAACCATCTGCATTCTTTTTAATTCTATACACCCATTTACACCCAATAGCTTTCTTTCCTTTAGGTAAAACAACAAAATCCCAAGTGTGGTTGTTGTTCAATGCAGTGATTTATTTTTCCATGGCATCCAACCATCTATCATCAGTAGCAGCTTCCTTATAGGTAGTTGGTTCAATATGATGTAAATGAGCAGCAATCAGAACTTTGTGTGTGTCAGGAAGGGTGTCATAAGCAACAAGGTTACACCAGTGCTTGACAGGTTTGGAGCACACAAAATCTTTAAGATGTGTAGGAGGTTTAGATATTCTGGTGGATTTTCTGCAGAGTTGTTCAGAAGATGCTGTAGGAACAATAGGAGAATGTAAAGGAGAAGTGGAATGTGTTGGTTCTTCAGAAACTTCTTCAGAAAGAATATCAGTAGAAGAATTGGAGGGGGATTCAATTTCAGGTGATGGATGTTGAAGTTCTTGTGGTTGGATTGGTGAAATTGAAAAAGAATCTGAAAAAGAAGTCACAATAGGTAAGAAAAATTTGGTTGAATAAGCTGTATTAGGATTAGAAGAATAATGGAAAGGAAAGTGATGTTCATGAAAGAGAACATCTCTGGATGTGGTGATTTTATTGTTTGAGAGATTTAGAACTTTGTAAGCCTTTTGTGTTGAGGGATAGCCAATAAAGACACATGGATTTGCTCTTGGATCAAACTTTGACCTCTGTACTTTGGAAGTGGTTATGTAGCAAAGGCAGCCAAACACTCTCAAATGAGAAAGATTAGGCTTGCTGTTAAACAACCTTTCATAGGGAGTAGAGAAGTTTATGCTTTTTAGAGGCATTCTGTTGATGAGATATGTTGCTGTAAGTACACAAGCACTCCAGTATTTGTCAGGAAGTTTGGATTGAAAAGACAAAGCTCTGGCAGTTTCAAGGAGATGTTTGTGTTTTCTCTCCACAACACCATTTTGCTGAGGTGTATGACTGCAACTAGTCTGTCCTAGAATACCTTTCTCAATAAATAATTCTTTCATTCTTCCCTCAGTAAGATCAGGAGCATTGTCAGATCTTACTTGTTTCACAGTTAGACCAAACTGGTTTTCAACATAAAGTAAAAACTGAGACATGATTCGAACTAAATCTGTTTTATTTCTCATAAGATGTGTCCAAGTCATCCTAGTGTAATCATCAACAATTGTAAGGAATTGATTACATCTGGAAGTATCTAAAACAGAATATGGACCCCATACATCAATATGAATGATTTCAAAAGGTGTAGTGGTTTTGATACAACTAGATGAAAATGGAAATCTAGTTTGTTTGGCTAGTGGACAGATTTGACAAAATGATTCAGCTAAACAACCATGTACATCAACACCTTTGAGACCTTTTATTTTTCCAAAAGACATGTGACCAAGTCTGAGATGCCACAACTTGGCTTCTTGTATTGCTGCTGGTTTGGCTGCTGAAAGAGCATACTTATGTGAACCAGGAATCTTGTCTGATACAAAGAGATCTTCACTTAGGCTATACAGACCTCTCTCCAACTTACCAAGCAGAATATGCTTGTTCTTGGAAGGGTCCTGAAGATAACATTCACCATTTGTAAAAGAGATTGAACATTTAGTGTCACAACAAAGTTTAGAAATGGATATCAGATTAAACTGAAACTTTGGGACATGTAAAACATTTCTGAGAACAATGTCTTGACTTAACTGTATTGTACCCTTATGTTTTACTTTTAATTCAGTTCCATCAGGTATAGTAATAGTGTGTTGATCATCATGTACACTCTCAAATGTAGTGAAAAGTGACAGATCGGAACACATGTGATCACTAGCACCACTGTCTAGTATCCACTTTCTTCTGAAATTAGACAGAAAACAAAATGTACCTTTAGGGTGGGAACTGGTTGCTAATCCAAGTGAGTGAGAGCCAATATTCTCAACTTGATTAGCAACTTGCCGGCTTTGTAGGCATTTCATCAATTGATTGTATTGCTCTTCTGTAAAAGTAGCATGAATCATCCCTGCATCTGCCTCCTCTTGAGTTTCTTTAGAATTAAACTCATCCAGTTGAGCTGCTGCTGCTATTCTCTTTCCTTTACCCTTAAAGTCCTTTGGATAACCATGGAGTTTCCAGCATTTATCAATAGTGTGATTCTTCATTTTGCAATGATCACAGAACAAATTGTTCCTGGTGTTGTTGAAGCTTCTATACTGGTTTCCAGATCCTGAATTTTGTGGATTGGAACTTGAATTGTACTGATTCTTGTAAATTTTATTGTCAAATCTTCTTGCATTGAATGCTGTGGACTCTGTTTGCACTTGAACTCTGTGATTATGTACTTCCTTTTGCTGTTCTTCCTGAAGTAAAAGACCATATGCTTTTGAAATCGTAGGTAGAGGACTCATCATCAATATAGTACTCTTAGTGTGTTCATACTTTTGACTCAATTTCATCAAGAACTGAATCAACCTTTGATTTTTTTGTGTTTTCAACAATTTCTGAGTGAGTGTGCAACTGCAGCCTGTGCAAACACAAACAGGTAAAGGTTCTAGTCCATCCAGCTGATCCCACAGAAGTTTGATCTTGGTAAAAAAACTAGCAACAGCTTCATCATCTCCTTGTGTTAAGTCTCCTAACTGTTGTTGTATAGTAAACAGTTGTGGTCCAGATTCTCTGCAATATCTTTCCTCTAAATCGAGCCATATTGCTCTTGCAGTTTTGAGGTACAGAACACTTCTTGCAACTGAAGCTTCAAGTGAGGCCAATATCCATGAAATGACCAAGTCATTGCACCTGATCCACATTCTGTAGTTTGTAGAATTAGTTGCTGGTTGATTCAGACTGCCATCTACAAAGCAAAGCTTATTCCTAGCAGACAATGCTATCATCATTGATCTTCTCCAATCACTGAAGCTTTTTCCTTCACCATCAAACTCAATATTCACCAATTTGGTGGTATTCAGATCACTATTACTGAGATAGTAAGCAGAATTAGGATTCTGTGATGAATCTTGCTGATCTGAAGGCATTTTATTATTGCGAAATCACAATTTCTCTGAAGATTTGATTAAAGAATTAACAAGAAGAAGAGAAAGAACGCAGGATCAATTGATCACTACTCTGATACCATGTTAGAACTCACCATTTAGGTTGAGTTTATTGCTTGAAACTGATCATCAGTAAGCATTGAGAGAAAGAGAAATCAGAGAACTTTAGAGAGAGTTTTATTTATTTCAGACGAATGAATTCAATTGATTACAGAAGCTGAGTAATCTATAAATACAATGTGATTGGTGATGTGTTCCAACCAATGAGAGAGCTACAAACTTACACATCAGCAATTACAATTATCAGTGCAATATTATTACAACTGAGATGTACTAACAGACTGCTAACAGAATCCCTAGAATATAGGATAGGTAGTTAGAGCTGACATCATTGCTTCTAGAATATGCTGAGTTTTGTCAGCATGTTGATGAGCTTGATCAGCTTGATCATTCTGCTTCTGTGCAGCATGCTGTACACCAACATACCAACTTGCATATTTAGGTACGGTTAAAAGTTACGTAAGTGTGAGACAGTTTAATAGGAGACTAGCTATGAAGTAATAGTCTGTAGTTGTAGTAGAAAGATAAATACAAAATAAAAAAAACACCCCTAAGTGAAAAAAAAAGAAAAACATACTATAAAAAGAATGGATCGACTCGAGGAAGTACATGCAATTTTTATTCCATGAGAAATCAATACAAATTCTAAAATAAGATAAAAATATGAATAATCAAATGTAAATGTAAAGGAAGTATCTAAATTCTGCATAATAATATCTAAAATAATATCAATAATGTTTAGAATAATTACAACAAACCACTAGTGTAAGGTACCCCTGTTTGAGGCAACCATTCATCACCAAACACAAAGGTAGAAACAGTAAAACTAGATGCATCCGTCGCATTCATAACATGATAACCTGCCCAACTCACTCTATCCGTAACATTAGAACCAGGACCTGTATTGTTAAATTCACCATAATATAAAGTATCCAACGCAAAACTCCCATTCCATTCTCTCCAACCACTAGGATCAACCACATTATCAATAAACGACTCCAAATAAACCGTTCTCGAGTATTCCTTCCACGGCCTCCCTAGGTACGTCTTCGTCGTGCTATTACTATTAGCAAGGTCGTCCGATGCACGGATCACACAATTTTCTATAGAAATGCCGGTGTTTTGGTTCGGATCAGTTCTTCCTTGAGCGGTAATAGCATTGAATTGATTGTCTAAGGGTAAACGAGGATATATGTTGCAGTTTTGGAACACTACATTAGCGTTACCAAATATAAAATCGACCGTCCCATAAATGTCGCATTCTCTGTAAAACTGTCTTAAGGAATGGGCATATAACGTGTCTTGGTACCCTTCGAAACTGCAATTATAAAAGGCTGATAAATCTGATCCGCTTCTTAGAGCAACTGCTTGATGATTGATTGCACCGGCTGTGTTTCTTATGGTCATATTCATGCCCACAAATCCTGTTCCCGTTACAGCTGCATAAAACAAATTACCGTACCATTATTATTACTCAGCTCAAAACTACTATGTTGTTCTTAAATGTTTTTCCTATTACAATTTACTCGACCCTAATACAATATTGACCATTGATGGATTGTGTTCAATTCCGCATAAGATAACACAATTATACGTTTATACAACGTGTTTTATAAATATATATATCAAGATGAATCGAATAAAGAGCCATATAACGTATATTAATTTTGAAATTTCAAAATGTTTGAGAATCTTTAAGAACGGAAGTAATATCTTACGGATATATTTTACTCAAAACCAAAGCACAAGATAGCCAAGAGAAAGACAAGGAATATTTTCCAGCTTTCTTATTGAGAGTGTGTGGAGAAAGTATTTTCGGATGTTAGCTAGATATGTGTTTGCAAATACATATTATAGCAAAAGACAAAATAGACAAAAGGACAAAAAGGAAATTAAATGGTACTTCCTCCGTTCCTTTTTAAATGACACAATTATTTAGGCACGTTTGCCAACGCACGATTTCAAACACTAATATCTTCAGTTATGGATAAGAAAAAATTATAAAAAGTTGATATTAAAATAATATTTATTAATACGAATCTAATAAGACCCCACAAGACTATATTTTTTCTTAAGTATAAATCACAAAATGAAGTCAAAAGAACTTGTATGAATAGTGTCCATAATCCAATTGTGTCATTTAAATAAGAACGGAGGAAGTACTTTTTAAAACAAAAATGGTACTTTTTTTATACAGAATTGTACTTTTTTTTTTACAGAATGGTACTTTTTTTTTTACAGAATGGTAATTCCTATTTTGTCTTTTAGCTATTTGTCTTTCAGCTGATATGTGTATTTCTATACATATCTAATATGCGAAAAAATAACATGCGGGCCTTCGATAGACGCACACCTCAAGGCTCATCTAATATAAAAAAATAAACTTAAATACTAACAGAATTCCAGACCAACACACGTGTTTACATCCTTCTTAAATGTTGTAAATGTATGTCATTTAAGTTGTGCTTACCTTATGAAACCGAGCTTCGTAAATTACAAAATATCATATTCATAGTGGCAGTATTTTAACTAGTTCATTAGGTACTCTTGCATCAAATGTTCACATCTAATTATGTATCCGTGATTAAGTTTTGTACTTAAAGATAACCAAAAATTTCTCATTAATATTCTAAGACTAATATGTTTTCTTTCTTAATCTTGTTTATTTTAATCTAAATTGGTTAAAGAAAAAAAAAATTGTCCATCATAGTCATACTATTTTAATTATGATGCATTCTCTAATTTTAATCCTTAATAATAAAATTCAAATAACCGCATATTAGTTTTGTTAATATGATCGAAGAGCATGACCAAAATTGCAAATAATAGAAGTTACTAAAAATAGCTCAAAACAGTAGCTTAATTAATTAGTACGGAGTACGTAGTATAGTAGTAACTTACCAAAAGTAGCCGACTGGAAAGTACTAAAAACTTTGTCAGCAACACTTCGATTACCGGTAATAATGGTCTGATTAATACCATCACCAATCATCATAATATACCTCTTCTTCTTATCAATGGAGACATTCTCTTCATAAACACCAGCACTTACATAAACCAAGTAATATCCATCACTTGCTTCAGTTTTATTAGGTGCAGCCGCAATTGCATCATTTATCGTACTAAAATTCCCGCTACCATCTTTGCTCACGGTCACAACATCATATATAAGCACTTGATCATCACCTTCATTGTCACTACCTAGCAGCCGTTCGTGGCGGCGGCTAAGACTGGCCTCGAACACGGCTCGAGCATTGTCGGACATTTTTAAACCAGGGAGGCGGCCGCCATTATTACCGAAGAAGCCGGGGTGTTTCTTTCCTCGGGGAGGCTTTGAACCCTTTTTCTTTTTTGGGATCCATGCTTTGGTAAAAAGAGAGAGAGCAATGGAGTATAGTTTAGTGTCGGTTGATAAAGGAGAGGTAATTCCACGGTCGAATGACCATGCTGACTCGGCAGACTTGAGTCCGTCGAGACAAGTCTGCTGGTTAGTGAGGATGCCACTAAGGAAGGTTTGAACATCCTCCACCGTCGTAAGTGCAAGAGTTTTATTTTCTTGCGTGTTCACGGCGGCGTTGAAGGAGTCGGCTAAGAAATCGACGTTGAGCTCCGCTAGGAACTGGCAGTCTTGTAAGGCTGCCACCGCGGAGGGTGTGAGTTTGAGTTTTCTACTGTCGTGGAGGTACTTGTTCACGACTTTAAGGAACCTTGCCGCTTGTGAGACGGACCGCTTGAACGAGAAGCGGCCGTATTCATACACATTGGCGGTTTTGTTAGCGGATTGTAGGACATCTTTGCAGTAGGAAGGGTATAGGGTGGACTGGCAAACGGCTGAGGCTGGCATCGAGGCCGATGCATTGTTCGACCCTTGTGGTTGCGAGGGTGTTAATGGTAATGAATTTGTATGAGTTGTGGCGAGTTGGAGGAGGAGGAGGATGGATGATAGTGTAATAAGGAATGAGGGTGGGTGGTAGAGGGCCATATTGTTAGAGAGGGAGTATTTGTGCAAGTGAGGAGTTTAATAGAGTAGCAAAAGGGGTGGAGTATTTTATAGTGAAAATGGAGAAGAGAAAGTCAAATAAAATTAAGTTGCTTTTGTAATATTGGTTGTTTACTTGTCTCTTAATCAATTTACGGGGATATCTGTTTCAACTTTTGAAATGAAAAAGGTAATTAGTTAATTTTTTACTTTCAATTAAAGCATGCGAGATGAGAGGATTAGTCAATGTTGCTAATGTTGCAGTGGTAACAACCTTGATAATTTTTGAACAAAAGTCAAATGAAGTGGGGGTAAGATTGATTGTGCAAAAGCGCGTCGCCGTGGCAATGGGTGATGCCGAATTAATGGAAGAGTGGTTGAATTGGTGTAAAAGACTATGGTTTTTGACGTCAAATAATAGAAAACAAAATATGCATGGAATTTGCACTAAAGTTAGTTATCTAGCCTCTCTTTTCTTTTTTAAGTACCCCGTAGGAGTGAAGGTGGGGGAGTGGGGGCATTGTAGGGAAAATGATGGGTTCCTAGTTAAATACTGTACACGTTAGGGGATTACAGCATTAAGAAATAAATGCAATGTCTGAAATGTTGGCTCATGAAAGAAAATTTTGTATCGAAATGACAATATTTCTACGACAAACTTTTCATGTATTGATTAAGTTATCGACAGCTTAAGTGTTGTACAATATATGCCACCGACAACATGCCGAATTCGTATTTGTGTTACGATAAGCTAACATAAATTATGGAATGATTTGAACAAATTACAAGATCGATGGATGCATCTTGTTCGCTAATCGCTAGCTCGTAGCCGTGGTGCCGTGGTGGTATAAACCCTCGCTCTAAAGTTAATTGAGGAACTTATGTCTCCTTTTAGGACAACTTATATAATTGATTTTAACTTATCTCAACTTACATCAACCTAATTAAACTTGTTCGACCTTATTTATGTTCGTTGTAAATTGTACTTTGATAAACATAACAAACTCTTTAGTTGATCTTATTTGAACTTACCAAATTATAATGAACTTCGTTGAACTTATTAGTAATGAAATTAGTGAAAATAAAGTGGACATACACAACATTATTTTAATGTTAATGTGTATAGAAATTATAAGTATTTAACTGAAAATGAGATGATGGATGAAAAGACAAGAAGTATTTTTAGTAAATGATCTGAGTGAGGAAGTGATCGTGTATTTTTAATGATTAACTCTTAATTAAGATGGTTGATGATCGACGCTTAACACCATCTGGGATCGAGATCGATGTAACCCGGACATTGGAATTATAACAAGACCATACATGTCTAGATAGCTTTATTACTCATCCCTGACCGAGACGTGAAAAATAAGGGTTATTGTCAAATATTGTGTAATCTCGTATCATTCTCATTAATAACACACATATATATAGTACAACTCAGTTACCTAAACCCTAGGTACACATTAGGTAACTTACCATAGTTAGGACTCTACAGAATATTCACAGAATAATATCTAATATCTTAACATATCTTAACATCCCCCCTCAAGGTGGAGCATGTAGATCTCGAATGCCCATCTTGTTCAAAAAAAACTCAAATTGCGCCTTCCCCAACGCTTTGGTGAAGATATCTGCTAACTGAACCTTCGTCGACACGTACGACGGACTGATGATCCCTTCCTTGATTGCATCTCGAATGAAATGACAATCTGACTCGATGTGTTTTGTCCTTTCATGGAACACCGGATTCTGTGCAATATGCAACGCAGACTGACTGTCGCAATACATCCTCATGCCTTGGTCGTGTGTCACCCCCAAGTCGCGTAGTAGTTGTTTCAACCACTTCAACTCACACGTCAGAGCTGCCATCGATCGATATTCTGCCTCAGCAGACGACCGAGAAACCGTATGCTGTTTCTTGGTCTTCCAAGAAACTGGCGACATACCAAGTGACACAAACCATCCAGTCATCGACCGACGCGTCATTGGACACCCTGCCCAATCCGAGTCGCACCACCCCTCCAACTGCAACGCACTGTCCGACCGAAGTAGTATACCTTGACCCGGACACTTCTTCCAATATCTCACTACTCGCAAAGCTGCTTCCCAATGTGCCTCCTTTGGTGCTTGCATAAATTGAGATAGGACATGTACAGAGTAGGCAACGTCTGGTCGCGTGACAGCCAAATAAACCAGACGTCCGATCAGACGCCTATACTGCTCACCGTCCGACAGGTCTGGCCCGTCTGCCAATGCCAACCTATGATTCTGTTCCATGGGAAAGTCCACAGGCTTTGCTCCCAACAATCCGGCCTCTGAGATGATGTCGAGGGCATATTTTCTCTGACATACATAGAACCCTTGACTACTTCGTGCCACCTCTAACCCAAGGAAGTACTTCAGAGCCCCGAGGTCTTTCATTTTAAAACACTCCTTCAAGTATGCCTTAAAACTCTCAAGCGCAAACTTGTTATTGCCTGCGATAATCATGTCGTCCACATAAATGAGCACACTCAGCTGCAACGTACCTTTAGACAGAGTAAAGAGCGAATAATCGGACAGCGACTGTCGAAATCCATAGTGCGTCAATGCCGTCGACAACTTCTGGAACCAACATCTAGGTGCTTGTTTCAACCCATACAACGACTTTCTCATTCGACACACTTTGTCAAAGTGATTCTTCTAGAATCCAGGAGGAATCTTCATATAGATCTCTTCCTCCAAGTCACCGTGCAAGAACGCATTGTGGACGTCCATCTGATGCACGTCCCACTGTTTGACAGCTGCGACAGCTAGGAAAGTTCGAACTGTCGCCATCTTCGCGACGGGAGCAAATGTCTCATTATAATCCAACCCTTCCTCCTGATGATTCCCTAAACATACCAATCGAGCCTTCAGTCTCAACAAATTGCCATCCTCATCACGCTTCTCAGTATACACCCATTTACTCCCCAGTGCTTTCTTCCCTTCCGGTAAATTTTCCAACGTCCATGTCCCCTGTTCCTCCAACGCGTCGATTTCAGCAGCCATTGCCTGACGCCACCCCTCATGCTGCATCGCTTGTTTAAAACTCTTAGGAACTTGCCCTTCTTGCAATGCTGCTATATAATGCCTGTGCGTTGACGAAAAACGCTCATAATTAACAAAATATGTGATAGGATAAGGAGTACCTGAGAGTGATGACGCCGTAGGTGTTTTGTCGGAAGTACTATATTTTTCCCGTATTGTATGTATCACACAGTCTTTCAGCTTTGTCGACGGAAACTTCGCACGCTTCCCCCTTCCTAACTCCGTATCCTCCACACACTGCCTTGTCTCACTCTCGTCACTACCCGTCGTCTCCTCTACACCTGTCTGTGAGGAGACGACGTTTGAATCCACTCGACTAGGTGTTTCATGTTGTTGTTCCTCCCTCACAGGCGACGACACTCCCCTGTCGTCGCCACTGGTCAATGACACCCCCTCATCAGCTCCCGGATGCGACAACACCCCCTCAGTATCACCTGTAGGCGGCGACACCCCAGCAGTATCACCTGCAGGCGACGACACGGTCTCAGGACCCGTAGTCCCACTCTCATCCAAACTCCAATGGTCAAGCCCCCCATGACCATCATGCACCAGTGGCAACACATCCGATTCATCTACAAAAGGAAACGTCCCTTCATGAAACTTGACATCCCGTGAGACGAAGAACTCATGTGTCTCTAGATCATAAAGTTGCCATCCCTTCCTGCCAAACGGATAACCCAAAAACACACATCGGCGACTCCGAGACTCAAACTTATCCCCTTTACACCGGAGATTATATGCATAACACAGACACCCAAACACGCGGATAGGCACATACGATGGTGGTTTACCAAACAACATCTCATAAGGTGTTTTATTGTCAAGGATCGGGGTAGGTGTACGGTTTATCAAGTAACAGGCGGCCAAAATACATTCCCCCCAAAATTTTATTGGAAGATTTCCTTGAAAACGTAACGCCCTCCCAACATTCAAAATATGTTGGTGTTTTCTCTCGACTCTCCCATTTTGTTGAGGCGTCCCAACACACGACGACTCAAACAGAATCCCATTTTGACGAAAATAATTTTGTAAGCAATTGAATTCAGTACCATTATCACTGCGTACTACTCGAAGGGATTGAAGGAAATAATGCCCTTGGTCCAAGTATGCATTCTATGTTAAGTCTAATAAATGCGGTTCAGTATTAATTAACAAGTTAATAATTCAGTGAGATCAAGTGAGCTGAATGCCTAGCTAGAGGCCGCTTCAGTTCAAGTGGAATTAATGATATTAATCCACAGCTTACTCTTGACTGAACCCGTAGGGTCACACAAATAGTACGTAAACGGATCAAGTATTTAATGGCATTAAATACTCCATCTATGAATATTCGGAACCGACGGATCTTGGTTTCAGTGGGAGCTAAGATCGTCACAGGCAAGAAATGAATACTCCGGAAACGATGATATTGCCGGAAACGGAAATATGGATCGTATCGGAAATATGAATATTATCCAAGTCGTAGATGTTGCCGGAAACGGAAACATGGTACGTATCGGAAAATATTATTGGAAATGGAAATATTACCAGAATCGGAAATATTACCGGAAACGGAAATATTGTCAGAATCAGGAAATATTGCCGGAATCGGAAAATAATTCCGGAAACGGAAATATTAAATATTTGTTCGAAACGGAAATTAATTCCGGAATCGGAAATGTTAAATATTGTTCGTATCGGAAATAGATTCCGGAAATGGAAATTTAATCGGAAGCGTATCGTACGAATTAGCATCGGACGAGGCTTGCCGGACGAAGGCCCAGCACGAAGCCGGGGCCATCGCCCAGCAAGCATGCGCGCCACAAGCCCAGCCAAGGCAGCGGCCAGGCCTACCGCAAGGCAGGCCCAGCGCGCGCCAAGGGCCACGGCTGCGTGGGCCGTGCTGCGCGGGCTGCTGCTCGCACGCGCATGGGCAGCCCTTGTGGCTGCCGTGTGTGTGTGAGTTTGTGCTCATGCGTGATTCCTGAATCTACAAGAGTCAGTGTATGATTAAATTTCTATTCCTAATTGGATAAATTAATTAAATAGAATTCATGTAGGATTCTAATTCCAATTAATTCGCATCCTACTAGGATTACGATTCCTTTTCCATAACTCTATAAATAAAGGCCTAGGGGTCATAATTTATATACAAGTTTCAAAGTATTCAAAAGTGAGTTTTTTGAGAGAAAATTAAAACACACATCTTGCTCAAAAGTGCCGAAATTTTCTAGTACCTTAAGGGCGATTCTAGTTGGTCAATCTTAAGGCGGATCCGGACGTGCTGTGGACTATCTACGGAGGGACGACACTTGGAGTCCTAAAGACTTGTTCTTGTTCGGTTCGGGCGCAGCTAGGGAGGGCACGCAACAAAGAGTATGCATCTAAATTATGCTATATGATTATGTGTAAATAATATGTTGTCCTGGGTTAATGGTTGTTTCCGCATGATCTATGTAATGTCATATGTATCATAACCTAACAGTGGTATCACGAGCCCCTTATTATTTTCATAATCTAAATTGCATGAACGTGGTTAAATATTACAAATTTGCAAGAATTAAAAGGGGTGATTAATTTTCGTAATTGTTAATTAATTGCAAATTGCGTTTATTTAATTATATGTACGCAGTTTTTCGGCAGTTTCTTCATTACTCATCCGAATTGAGTGATTTTTGTGTCAATTCCGCATGTAAAAGGCATTCTAAAATTTTGACAAAAATAGTCTTTTTCTGCCGAACCCAGAATTCTCAAATTCGAAGCCTAACTATGACTTTTCGAAGGTTTTAGTTTTTCGAATGCAAAATTTCGTAAATTTAAGATGTTAAATTAAATATTTGCGATTCCTGTTGATAAATCTTGAATTTTTGATTGACCTACTGCATATGTTTAACAAGTTTGAATGCCTAGTCTTGTTAATTATGCAATCTAATTTGTAATTATGATTAATTTGTTGAAAATTAGAATAATTTAGAATTAATTTGATTTTCATAATTAATTGTAATTTAATTAGAAACCTATGATTAAAAACCACCATAAAAATTGTAAATTTACGATAAATTTTAAATTTTTATGACCTAGACTTGAATCCATATCAATCGGAAATCAATTGGATAATAAATTTTCGATTTTTCGCCCTAAAATTATGAAATTAATAATATTTATTAATTTGTCATTAATTTTAAATATAAATTTTAAATTTTTATGCGATTCGTTCAAATAACTTGCACGCACGAAGCAATGGACGCTTCGTGTTACCCTTAAGGGGTGTTGTATAATGCGGGCATGCGACGACGAGCAAGGGAGCTCGTCGCCCGTGCGGCACGAATGCAATGAGCAAGGGCGTAGTGCACGAGCACAAGGCAGCAGCCCTGCCTTGTGTCGTGTGCCACGAGCAATGAACGAATGGGCATGGGCGAAGGGCGAGCCAAGGCAGTCGCGTGTGGGCAGCAAGCGAGCTGCGCCACAACGCGCGCTGCCTCGCACAAGTGCGCGCAGCCTCGCGCGCAGCGAGCGCAAGCTCGCGTGCCACGAGCGCTGCGCCCAGCACTGCTCGCGCGCGCAGCGCGCGATGTCGCTCGCCCAGCGAGCGATGTCGCGCACCAGCGAGCGATGGCTCGCGCGCGCAGCGCGCGATGTCGCTCGCCCAGCGAGCGATGTCGCGCCCCAGCGAGCGATGGCTCGCGCGCACAGCGAGCGAGCCAGCGCGCCCAGCGAGCGATCTCGCGCGCGCACTGCGAGCGATAGCTCGCGTGCGATGGGGCGCTGTGCGGAGGCTTGCGATGAGACAGCAGCAGCTATGCGACGAGCGCATGGGCTGCGCGCACATGGCCAGCAATGGCTGTGTGCGTACGGCCCATGGGCGTGCAACGCGTAGGGTGTTTGCGTTACGATTAGATCGTTTTGAATGTTTAATTTGAAAATTTCAGTTCACGTAATTTTAATTAATTTTAAAATTAATAATTTGAATTAATTTCTTGGATTTTAATTTTGAATATTATAATTATAATAAATGGAATTTATTCTAATTATTTTACTAAAATTAAAATCATGAATTAATTTAAATGCGACTGAAATTAAATTAAACTTTTTGGATTCAATTATAAATTTATATGAGCTTTAAATTTTAATTAAATTTGTATGTTTCCGGTTAGACTAGAAATACAATTTTATGTTTAAAATTAGTAAAGCATATGAATTTATTGGTTTGAGTGGGAGCGCTTTTTAGTCATAAACTCTTGATTAGGTCTACAAATCCTTAAGGTTAAAACAACTCGATTAGAATTAATAAGGACTAAATAATTGGTAGATTATTGGTGCCCTTGATTAATTGCTGCAAATGTTTACGTGATGCATAATGTGTTTTACTAACCAGCTATGTGGGCCATTCATGATAATGAATGGGTGAATGGTATATATTGTATATGTACTGTTTTGCAGGTTATGAAGTGACTAGTATGGCCCAAATAGGATAGAAAATATGGTCTGCGTACCATTAATTTGAATGTAATTGGTCTAAAGCACCAAAAGTTATTTTTCAATTCAAAATGGTCTGCGTACCATCAAATAGTTGTAATTAGTTATAGCTTATCCTATTTGAAGAAAATGGTGCCTCCCACGGAGATTTTCAAGACGGACTTTGAAGTCAAAGCTTCAAGATGAAGTCGGGCCATACTAGATCACAAATATCTTATGCATGTTTTAAGTTATTTATTGCTTTAAATATGTCTTAAAATGCATGAGATCAAAAGCTTGATTATGTTGCATGATTAAGGATTTTAGTTCACTTAAAATCTAACCAACATAGTAAGATCCTTAAGTTCCAAACTTAAAAAATTGAGTTAAAAGGTGCCATGCCAAAATATACACTTGCTTGGATATCCTTTACATCAATCTAGTAATAGTTTTCGCTCAGCGAGGTGTTACTTATTGGTCCTAAAGGGGCAAGGTACACAAATAATTGTGAGTACATGTTAGTTTTGGTGAAACTCAACGATATAAGTAAGGAGTCCTTTTATGTCGTGGCAAATTCGATAGGTTTACCTAATAAGTTCTTAGACGTACCTATCAACCAAGAATAGTTTCTAGACTATTAGCAAAAGGCTTTTGCTTACCTAAGATGTTCTAGGATTAAGTCGACAAACTGTGCTTAGTTCTTCAATGATTTTAGGATCTTGGAATCATTTTATTCACACCTGCCGGAACACATAACTTGAATAAAATGCTTAATAAACATTGAATTATGCATGTATGCTAGAATTTAAGTTTATTAAGAGAAACTGTGAATGGTTATTTATTTGTTTATTCTTTTCAATTGTAGTTTTTAATATGGCAAACAACAATTCATTCAACATTCGATCAATTCTCGAAAAGGAGAAGTTGAACGGGAAAAACTTCCTTGACTGGCAAAGGAACTTGCAAATAGTTCTTATGCAGGAAGAAAAGGAGTATGTCCTAGATGAGGCGATGCCCGAAGCTCCTGGCGACGGGGTCACTCAGGCTGCCCTCAATCGTTGGATTGATGCCAACAAGGATGTGAAATGTCTAATGCTCGCCACCATGAGTGCGGATCTGCAGAAAACGTTCATCAACTCAGATGCTTTCACAATCATCAGTGAGTTGAAGAACATGTTCCAAGATCTGGCTCGAGTCGAAAGATTCGAGACTCATAGGCAAATTCTTGAGACCAAGCTTAAGAAAGGCGAGCCCGTAAGTCCACATGTTCTCAAAATGATTGGACTCATTGAGAATATGAGTCGGCTGGATCAGCAATTTTCTCAGGAAATGGCTATAGACACCATCCTCCATTCTCTTCATAGCGGGTATGATCAGTTCAAACTGAACTACAGTATGAATAGTCTGGACAAAACGCTCACTGAGCTTCACGGTATGCTGAAGACCGCTGAAAAGACGCTCAAAAGTGATAAGCAGGATGTGCTTATGGTGCGTGGGGGCAAGTTCAAGAAATCTGGAAAGAAGAGGAATGCTAAGAAAGGTGGCAACAAGGCCAGCCCAACTAAGCAAACTGGCGCCAAATCTGCAAAGAGGAAGGTCAGTCAACCCACTTCTGAATCCGAATGCTTCTACTGCAAGAAGAAGGGGCATTGGAAGAGAGATTGCTTGAAGCTAAAGGAAGATCAGAAGAACGGAACAGTCGTTCCATCTTCAGGTATTTTCGTTATAGACTGTATACTTGCTAATTCAACTTCTTGGGTATTAGATACAGGTTGTGGCTCACACTTATGTTCCAATCCACAGGGACTAAGAAGAAGTAGAAAGTTAAGCAAGGGAGAAGTCGACCTACGAGTGGGAAATGGAGCACGGATTGCTGCATTAGCCGTAGGAACTTACTATTTGTCGTTGCCCTCCGGGCTAGTTTTGGAACTGGAAGAATGTTTCCATGTTCCAAGTCTTACTAAAAACATCATTTCAGTTTCTTGCTTAGATGCTAAGGGATTTTCCTTTATAATAAAAGACAATAGTTGTTCGTTTTATTTTAAAGAGATGTTTTATGGATCTGCTAGATTAGTCAATGGACTTTATTTATTAGATCACGACAAACAAGTATATAACATAAATACCAAAAAGGCCAAAAAGGATGATTCAGATCTCACCTATCTGTGGCATTGTCGATTAGGCCATATAAACTTGAAACGCTTAGAAAGACTTCAAAGGGAAGGAATTCTAGAACCATTTGACTTAGAGGATTATGGTAAATGCGAATCATGTTTACTTGGCAAAATGACAAAGCAACCTTTCTCTAAAGTTGGAGAAAGAGCAAATGAACTATTGGGTTTAATCCATACAGATGTATGTGGACCAATGAGTACAAATGCTAGAGGTGGTTTCAGCTACTTTATCACTTTCACTGATGACTTCAGTAGGTATGGTTATGTCTACCTAATGAAGCATAAGTCTGAATCCTTTGACAAATTCAAGGAATTTCAGAGTGAAGTAGAGAATCAATTAGGCAAGAAGATTAAGGCACTGCGGTCTGATAGAGGCGGTGAATATCTGAGCTATGAATTTGATGACCATCTGAAAGAATGTGGAATTCTATCAGAATTGACTCCTCCTGGAACACCACAATGGAACGGTGTGTCAGAACGGAGGAACAGAACCTTGCTAGACATGGTCAGGTCAATGATGGGTCAGGCCGAACTTCCATTAGAATTTTGGGGACATGCACTAAATACAGCTGCACTCACTATAAATAGAGCTCCGTCTAAAGCTGTCGAAAAGACTCCATACGAATTATGGTTTGGAAAGCCTCCAAATGTGTCTTTTCTTAAGATTTGGGGATGTGAAGTATACGTCAAACGATTAATTTCAGACAAACTTCATCCAAAATCTGACAAATGTATCCTTGTGGGCTATCCAAAGGAAACAAAGGGGTATTACTTCTACAATACATCTGAGAACAAAGTGTTTGTTGCTCGAGATGGTGTCTTTTTGGAGAAGGATCACATTTCCAAAATGACAAGTGGGAGAAAAATAGACCTCGAAGAAATTCGAGTCGAACAACAAACTCTAGAGAATGCTCAAGATGACATTCAGGATGAAACTCAGAGATCTTTAGAAGAATCTGGTGAGAATCATGGTCAATCTAGAAATGTTACCCCGCGTAGATCGCAAAGATATAGATCTCAACCGGAAAGGTACTTAGGTATTTTGACGAACGAGAGCTATGACGTTCTATTACTTGAAAGTGATGAACCTGCGACTTACAAGCAAGCTATGACGAGCCCTAGCTCCAAGCAGTGGCAAGAAGCCATGCAATCTGAATTAGACTCCATGTCTGAAAACCAAGTATGGGATTTGGTCGATTTGCCAGATGGCTACCAAGCCATTGGAAGCAAATGGGTTTTCAAACTGAAAAAGGACAAGGATGGGAAACTTGAAGTTTTCAAAGCTAGATTGGTTGCAAAAGGTTACAGGCAAGTCCACGGTGTGGATTACGATGAAACCTTTTCACCAGTTGCAATGCTAAAGTCTATTCGAATAATGTTAGCAATCGCTGCATATTACGATTACGAAATATGGCAGATGGATGTCAAAACTGCTTTCTTAAACGGCGTTTTAACAGAAACTGTGTTTATGACACAGCCTGAAGGTTTTGAGGATCCAAAGAATGCTAAAAAGGTATGCAAGCTAAAGAAGTCAATCTACGGATTGAAGCAGGCATCCAGGAGCTGGAATATACGTTTTGATGAAGCAGTCAGTGACTTTGGTTTCATCAAGAACGCAGACGAATCTTGTGTATACAAGAAGGTCAGTGGGAGCAAAATTGCTTTCCTAGTATTATATGTCGACGACATATTGCTTATCGGAAATGACATTCCTATGTTGAACTCTGTCAAGATTTGGCTTGGGAAATGTTTTTCGATGAAGGATCTAGGAGAAGCACAGTACATATTGGGCATCAAGATTTACAGAGATAGATCTAAAAAGATGATTGGACTTAGTCAAAGCACTTATATCAATAAGGTGCTTGATAGGTTCAAGATGGCGGACTCCAAGCGAGGCTACCTACCCATGTCTCATGGAATGACTCTAAGCAAGACTCAGTGCCCAAAAACACTTGATGAGCGTAGACGAATGAATGGGATTCCATATGCATCATTGATTGGTTCAATAATGTATGCTATGATATGTACACGCCCGGATGTTGCGTACGCACTCAGTGCTACGAGCAGATACCAGTCAGACCCAGGAGAGGCGCATTGGACTGCTGCCAAGAACATTCTGAAGTACCTGAAAAGGCACAAAGATGACTTCCTGGTCTATGGTGGAGATGATGAATTAATTGTTAAAGGCTATACGGACGCAAGTTTCCAAACCGACAAAGATGATTTCAGATCACAGTCTGGGTTTGTCTTCTGCCTCAACGGAGGAGCAGTAAGCTGGAAAAGTGCTAAGCAAAGCACCATTGCGGATTCTACAACTGAAGCGGAGTACATTGCTGCACATGAAGCAGCAAAGGAAGCTATATGGCTAAGGAAGTTCATAGGAGAACTTGGTGTAGTCCCCTCCATTAAAGGACCAATAGCCCTGTATTGTGATAATAACGGAGCTATTGCACAGGCAAAAGAGCCTAGACACCACCAGAGAGTCAAGCATGTACTTCGTAGATTTCACCTTCTACGAGAGTTCGTTGAAAGAAAAGAAGTCGAGATAAGCAAAATTGGAACTGATGACAACATATCAGATCCATTAACTAAACCTCTGCCGCAAGCGACAGCTAGGAAAGTTCGAACTGTCGCCATCTTCGCGACGGGAGCAAATGTCTCATTATAATCCAACCCTTCCTCCTGATGATTCCCTAAACATACCAATCGAGCCTTCAGTCTCAACAAATTGCCATCCTCATCACGCTTCTCAGTATACACCCATTTACTCCCCAGTGCTTTCTTCCCTTCCGGTAAATTTTCCAACGTCCATGTCCCCTGTTCCTCCAACGCGTCGATTTCAGCAGCCATTGCCTGACGCCACCCCTCATGCTGCATCGCTTGTTTAATACTCTTAGGAACTTGCCCTTCTTGCAATGCTGCTATATAATGCCTGTGCGTTGACGAAAAACGCTCATAATTAACAAAATATGTGATAGGATAAGGAGTACCTGAGAGTGATGACGCCGTAGGTGTTTTGTCGGAAGTACTATATTTTTCCCGTATTGTATGTATCACACAGTCTTTCAGCTTTGTCGACGGAAACTTCGCACGCTTCCCCCTTCCTAACTCCGTATCCTCCACACACTGCCTTGTCTCACTCTCGTCACTACCCGTCGTCTCCTCTACACCTGTCTGTGAGGAGACGACGTTTGAATCCACTCGACTAGGTGTTTCATGTTGTTGTTCCTCCCTCACAGGCGACGACACTCCCCTGTCGTCGCCACTGGTCAATGACACCCCCTCATCAGCTCCCGGATGCGACAACACCCCCTCAGTATCACCTGTAGGCGGCGACACCCCAGCAGTATCACCTGCAGGCGACGACACGGTCTCAGGACCCGTAGTCCCACTCTCATCCAAACTCCAATGGTCAAGCCCCCCATGACCATCATGCACCAGTGGCAACACATCCGATTCATCTACAAAAGGAAACGTCCCTTCATGAAACTTGACATCCCGTGAGACGAAGAACTCATGTGTCTCTAGATCATAAAGTTGCCATCCCTTCCTGCCAAACGGATAACCCAAAAACACACATCGGCGACTCCGAGACTCAAACTTATCCCCTTTACACCGGAGATTATATGCATAACACAGACACCCAAACACGCGGATAGGCACATACGATGGTGGTTTACCAAACAACATCTCATAAGGTGTTTTATTGTCAAGGATCAGGGTAGGTGTACGGTTTATCAAGTAACAGGCGGCCAAAATACATTCCCCCCAAAATTTTATTGGAAGATTTCCTTGAAAACGTAACGCCCTCCCAACATTCAAAATATGTTGGTGTTTTCTCTCGACTCTCCCATTTTGTTGAGGCGTCCCAACACACGACGACTCAAACAGAATCCCATTTTGACGAAAATAATTTTGTAAGCAATTGAATTCAGTACCATTATCACTGCGTACTACTCGAAGGGATTGAAGGAAATAATGCCCTTGGTCCAAGTATGCATTCTATGTTAAGTCTAATAAATGCGGTTCAGTATTAATTAACAAGTTAATAATTCAGTGAGATCAAGTGAGCTGAATGCCTAGCTAGAGGCCGCTTCAGTTCAAGTGGAATTAATGATATTAATCCACAGCTTACTCTTGACTGAACCCGTAGGGTCACACAAATAGTACGTAAACGGATCAAGTATTTAATGGCATTAAATACTCCATCTATGAATATTCGGAACCGACGGATCTTGGTTTCAGTGGGAGCTAAGATCGTCACAGGCAAGAAATGAATACTCCGGAAACGATGATATTGCCGGAAACGGAAATATGGATCGTATCGGAAATATGAATATTATCCAAGTCGTAGATGTTGCCGGAAACGGAAACATGGTACGTATCGGAAAATATTATTGGAAATGGAAATATTACCAGAATCGGAAATATTACCGGAAACGGAAATATTGTCAGAATCAGGAAATATTGCCGGAATCGGAAAATAATTCCGGAAACGGAAATATTAAATATTTGTTCGAAACGGAAATTAATTCCGGAATCGGAAATGTTAAATATTGTTCGTATCGGAAATAGATTCCGGAAATGGAAATTTAATCGGAAGCGTATCGTACGAATTAGCATCGGACGAGGCTTGCCGGACGAAGGCCCAGCACGAAGCCGGGGCCATCGCCCAGCAAGCATGCGCGCCACAAGCCCAGCCAAGGCAGCGGCCAGGCCTACCGCAAGGCAGGCCCAGCGCGCGCCAAGGGCCACGGCTGCGTGGGCCGTGCTGCGCGGGCTGCTGCTCGCACGCGCATGGGCAGCCCTTGTGGCTGCCGTGTGTGTGTGAGTTTGTGCTCATGCGTGATTCCTGAATCTACAAGAGTCAGTGTATGATTAAATTTCTATTCCTAATTGGATAAATTAATTAAATAGAATTCATGTAGGATTCTAATTCCAATTAATTCGCATCCTACTAGGATTACGATTCCTTTTCCATAACTCTATAAATAAAGGCCTAGGGGTCATAATTTATATACAAGTTTCAAAGTATTCAAAAGTGAGTTTTTTGAGAGAAAATTAAAACACACATCTTGCTCAAAAGTGCCGAAATTTTCTAGTACCTTAAGGGCGATTCTAGTTGGTCAATCTTAAGGCGGATCCGGACGTGCTGTGGACTATCTACGGAGGGACGACACTTGGAGTCCTAAAGACTTGTTCTTGTTCGGTTCGGGCGCAGCTAGGGAGGGCACGCAACAAAGAGTATGCATCTAAATTATGCTATATGATTATGTGTAAATAATATGTTGTCCTGGGTTAATGGTTGTTTCCGCATGATCTATGTAATGTCATATGTATCATAACCTAACAGGGATCTATTAAACTGACACTTAATCATGGCAACAAAATTAAGAAATGTCGATGCAACTTCCATTTTATTACTCAGTAAATAAATCCACACACCTCTAGAATAATCGTCAACAATGGTAAAAAAATACTTTGCCCCACAAGACGAGGGAGTCTTGTAGGGTCCCCATAAATCAAGATGAACCAATTCAAATGTGCGACTAGCACGACTAACACTAACTGGAAAACTCTCCCTACATTGTCTCGCCCGCGGACATACATCACAAATTGTTTTATTCTTCCTAATCTTATGACTCACATGAGGAAGTAACTGCAACACTTTTTCCGACGGATGCCCCATCCGTTGATGCCACAAGTCGACCACACACTCCACTGCTAGCACACGAACCTTTGGAGCCCCACGGAAAAAATATAGTCCTTCCTGTCGATCACCTACGCCAATCACCATCCTCGTCGAGCGGTCCTGAAGAACACACATTTTGTTAGTAAATTGAGCAGCACAATGTAATTCGTCACTTAATTGAGTTACAGAAATTAAATTGCAGTTCAATTTAGGCACAAATAGAACATTATCGAGCACGAAACCATCCTCCAAGACCACCGAACCATATTGGTTTGAATTTGCAGGTTGACCGTCCGGCAACACAACCTGTTGATTTCTTGATGTCTTGATATTTCTCAGGATTGAAATATCACCCGTCACATGACGTGATGCCCCACTGTCAACAATCCATCGTAAATCAAGATTACCTTGCAACTTGTTTGAAGGTCGTGACAAGATGTCAACTATTTGCTGGACTTGCTCCTTCGTCACCCCAACAAGCTCATGATTGGTTGTCGTCACTGCACCCTGCGATCCGTCTCCACTCGTCACAGTGGTTGTCGCCCCTCCTGTGGCATTGCTCACGGCATTGGCACGAGCGACACCACTGGTCGACGACACTGCCCCACGAGCTACTCTGCCTCCTCTAATCGACGTCCTGCCTCCTCGACCAGGCCCTCGTCCACCTCGTTTCTTCTCATCCCACCATTCAGGAAATCCAATCAGCTGATAACAAGTTTCTTCCTCATGACCCTCACGATTGCAATGACCACAAAATCTGCCACTGACATCTCCCGACCTCGACCGAGCCTTAGTCTCGACCTTGAACGCCATGACACTCTCCGGACCTCTCGCCGCCTTGGCGCGCATGGTCTCGGTATTCATAATCGTCTGGTACGCCTCGTCGAGTCCTGGCAACGGCGATCGTGCTAACAGTTGTGCACGAATGGCTTCATAGTGATCATCCAGGCCAATTAGGAAATAGTGCAGACGATCTTCATCGTGAATGTCCCCCACCTGCTTCGCTATATTACACGTACAACCCGCACATACACACCTGGGAACTCGTGCATACTGTACGTACTCCTTTCATACCTTCGACAAGCGGCCATAGTACTCCATGACGCCCTCAGACGTGCCCTGCTTGCAACCACTCAGAGCCATCTTAATATGGCAGACCCTGGTGCCCGACACGACGCAGTACCGCGTCCTCAAATGACTCCACAACTCGTGAGCAATATCAAAGTCCTCCAGATTCGAACGCAAACTCTCGTCAATGGTGTTTGTGATCCAAGACACCACCATCGAATTGACCGCAATCCAATGTTTCATCTTCGTCTCGTCCGTAATGGGCTCCTTCACAGACCCATCAAGAAAACCAAATTTGAATTTTGAAATCATCGAGCGACGAACCGCTTTGGCCCACTCATCGTAGTTCGACGCTCCTCGAAGTTTTACAGGGGTGATGACAATACCGGGGCCGTCACCTGACCCAAGATAGTAGTCCAGATCGACGGCGGCGGCGATTGTCTTTTGTGGTGGCTCCTCGTCATTACCTATTGTTATGCCCTAGGAATTTGTAACTCCTCAGAACGCAGTACTCAACAAGCGAAGGAATTCGCTGTTCTCAAACTCTATCAAACTCGTGCGGAAAAAATCTAGGGTTTTTAACCTAGGCTCTTGATACCATGTCAAATATTGTGTAATCTCGTATCATTCTCATTAATAACACACATATATATAGTACAACTCAGTTACCTAAACCCTAGGTACACATTAGGTAACTTACCATAGTTAGGACTCTACAGAATATTCACAGAATAATATCTAATATCTTAACATATCTTAACAGTTATTGATGTTCAATTTACAAACTTGTTATT